>NW_016849659.1:0-1891 GCF_001698545.2 Rhinopithecus bieti | reverse complement strand
GAAAAAAAAAATGCTCATCGACACTAATCTTCAGAGAAACGCTAATCAAAATCACAATGAGATATCATCTTATACCAGTCAGAATGGCTGTTATTTTAAAAGACAAAATAACAAATGTTGGGAAGGATGCAAAGAAAAGGGAATGCTTATATACTGTTGAGGAGAATGTAAATTAGTACAACCTCTATAGAATAAAGTTTGGAGATTTCTCAGAGAACTAAAATACAACTACCATTTGATACAGCACTTTCGTTACTGGATATATACAAAAGGAAAATAAATTATTATATCAAAAAAAAAAAAAAAAAAAAAAAAAAGAATACACAGCAGAAAATACAGACCACTAATTGTGCGTTGAACATTTATTGAAAGCCTACTACTTGCTAGGCACTATGTTAGTACTAAAGATACAACAGTAAGCAAACAGGCATAATTCCTGTACTTATCAAGCACACAGATAAATGTAAGAGATAGATTTTAATCAAATAATCACATTAAATGAATGTATAATTATGTCACAGGTATGAATCTTATTCCACAAAGTTAGATACCTAAGAAATGTCATATATCTTTTATTTTCTTTAAATAAAAGAGCACCCCATCCCATGACCCATCCTATCAAACTGGTAGGAACATCAACACAAATCATTAGTAATGCACCTCATCTACATTCCATGCTCTCCTTCAGCATTGCATAAAGGTATAATACACCTTTAATTAATTAATTCAGCCTCCTAATGCACATTAACAAAGCCCCTGCTAGACTCTGTTCCATAATGGTAAACCTGTATGATCACTTGATATTAACATTTTAGGGAATGATCATGGATTTGTTTCCAGACTTGGAAAATCTGAGGTGCCTTGAAAATAATCCCAGTGGAGATATCATGTAAGCATTTGCACATATTACATAGGCAGTTGTAGAGATCATATAGGCATTTGGAAGGCTTAGCATATAATGGAATTTGAAGCATATAAACTTGTCCACGTAAACAGTATAGCTGAGAGAGGCCTTTCCTTTTTTGCAAAGGATACTGAGAAGAGCAGCCAAAGAGGTGGGGGCAACTATGCTATCAAGAAAGGGAACAGAGTGTTCCAAAAAGAAGTGAGTGCTCAGTTGGCTGAACAGGAACAGCTACGGTCTGCAGCAGCTCCCAGCATGATCAACGCAGAAGATGGGTGATTTCTGCATTTCCAACTGAGGTACGTGGCTCATCTCACTGGGACTGGTTGGACAGTGGGTGCAGCCCAAGGACCGCAAGCCAAAGCAGGGCGGGGCATCATCTCATCCGGGAAGCACAAGGGGTCGGGGGATTTCCCTTTCCTAGCCAAGGGAAACCGTGACAGACTGTACTGGGAAAATTGGGACACTCCCACCTTAATACCATGCTTTTTCAATGGTCTTAACAAACAGCACATGAGGAGATTATTTCCTACACCTGGCTTACCAGCTCCCATACCCACGGAGCCTTGCTCACTGCTAGTGCAGCAGTCCAAGATGGAACTGTGAGGTGGCAGCCTGGCTGGGGGAGGGACATCCGCCATTGCTGAAGCTTGAGTAGGTAAACAAAGTAGCTGAGAAGCTGGAACTGGGTGGAGCCCATGGCAGCACAATGAGGCCTGCCTGCCTCTGTACACTCCACCTCTGGGGGCAGGGCATAGCTGAACAAAGGCAGCAGAAACTTCTGCAGACTTAAACGTCCCTGTCTGACAGCTCTGAAGAGAGCAGTGGTTATCCCAGCACAGTGTTTGAGCTCTGAGAATGGACAGACTGCCTCCTCAAGTGGGTCCCTGACCCCCATGTAGCCTAACTGGGAGACACTTCCCAGTAGGAGCTGACAGACACCTCATACAACCAGGTGCCCCTCTCAGACAAAGCTTACAGAGGAAG
>NW_016849658.1:0-512 GCF_001698545.2 Rhinopithecus bieti | reverse complement strand
TTTTTTTTTTTTTGAGACGGAGTCTCATTCTGCTGCCCAGGATGGAGTGCAATAGCAGGATCTTGGCTCACTGCAACCTCTGCCTCCCAGGTTCAAGCAATTCTCCTGCCTCAGACTCCTGAGGAGCTGGGATTATAGACACGCAACACCATGCCTGCTAATTTTTTGTATTTTTAATAGGGACGGGGTTTCACCATGTTGGCCAAGCTGGTTTCGAACTCCTGACCTTGTGATCCACCCACCTCAGCCTCCCAAAGTGCTGGGTTTACAGGTGTGAGCCACCATGCACGGCGCTGATTTTTTGTTTTGGTTTTGGTTTTGGTTTGGAGTTTTTGTTTTTTGGTTTTATTCCAAGACGGGGTCTTGCTCTGTCGCCCAGGCTGGAGTGCAGTGGTGCAATCTCAGCTCAGAGCAACGTCCGCCTCCCAGTTTCATGCGATTCTCCTGCCTCAGTCTCCCTAGTAGCTGGGATTACAGGCGCCTGACACCGTGCCCAGCTAATTTTTTTTTTC
>NW_016849657.1:0-1079 GCF_001698545.2 Rhinopithecus bieti | reverse complement strand
ATATTTCTGCTAATGTATGAAATAAATTTCTGTTAATAAACATATGAAAACTTTAAATAATCACTTTATAGTAAACAAAATGTCTCAGAGATTTTCAGTGTTTTAATAAATCACACAGTGCATTTCTCACATCCTAGTTTTAAATTTTAAACAGTAAAAGAAATACCTTACCCCAAAAGTTTTCTGGCCATGGACTCCCTAAACTTGTTGTGTTATTAGCCATAATATCCACAAGAAATAGAAGAAGGAGAAGAAAAAGAGAAAGAAAAAACAGTATGTCGAAAAAAAGCAGTTTGATTCTATGTCTTTGTAGTACAGCAAGAGAAAATAATTTTACACAACCCCTCATATACTTGTGTTCGCATAAAAGGAAATAAGTGTATCATATTTCCTGCTTTTATACTCAAATTAGCAACTGTTTTTCTTATCTTGGAATTCCACATGGTTCCTGAGACACAAAACAATGTCCTTTTCATCATTTCCTCAGCTAAGTTCCTAAGTTCTCTCCTCTCAGCCACCTCCAAAACTGCTTTTAGGATAACAGGGGTGTGTGTGTGTGTGTGTGTGTGTGTGTGTGTTTTCTCATCCCATACTGACATAGAAAGGAAGACTCCAAACTCTCAGCTACAGTACCTTAAATTAAAAGTATACAGAATTGAGAAATAGACCACGTTCCAATGCTTGAAAGCTAGATTTATATAGTAAATTTGGGGGAAGAACTATTCAAAACTCAGATACTTACTGTTCTTTGTTGTTGTTGTTGTTGTTTTTGAGACTTAGTCTCGCCACTGTCGCCCAGGCTGGATGGAGTGCAGTGGCATGATCTCGGCTCACTGCAACCTCCGCCTCCCGGGTTCAAGCGATTTTCCTGCCTCAGCCTCTGGAGTAGCTGGGATTACAGGCGCCCGCCACCACAACCGGCTATTTTTTTTTTTTTTTTTTTTTTTTTACTAGAGATGGAGTTTCACCATGTTGGCCAGGCTAGTCATGAACTAGGCATGACCTCAAGTGATCCACCTGCCTTGGTCTCCCAAAGTGCTGAGATTACAGGCATGCGCCACTGCACCAGGCCGCCAAAT
>NW_016849656.1:0-344 GCF_001698545.2 Rhinopithecus bieti | reverse complement strand
TAAAAGTCATCACCATTCTCTTAATCTCAAGTACCCAGGGACACATACACAGCGGAAGGTCCCAGGGACCTCTGCCTAGGAAAGCTAGGTATTGTCCAAGGTTTCTCCCCATGTGATAGTCTGAAATATGGCCTCGTGGGAAGGGAAAGACCTGATCGTCCCCAGCCTGACACCCGTGAAGGGTCTGTGCTGAGGAGGATTAGTATAAGAGGAAAGAAGGCCTCTTGGCAGTTGAGATAGAGAAAAGCATCTATCTCCTGCCTGTCCCTGGGCAATGGAACTTCTCAGTGTAAAACCCGATTGTATGTTCTATTTATTGAGAAAGGAGAAAACCGCCTTAGGGC
>NW_016849655.1:0-345 GCF_001698545.2 Rhinopithecus bieti | reverse complement strand
TCAGGGAACTCTCTCTCTCTCGCTCTCTCTCTCTCTCTCTCTCTCGCGCTCTCTCTCTCTCTCTCTGTTTTGCGCTCTATCTCTCTCTCTCTCTCTCTCTCTGTCCATTCAGGGAACTTTCTCTCTCTCTCTCTCTCTCCATTCAGGGAACTTTCTCTCTCTCTCCATCTCTCTCTTTCTTTCTCTCCATTCAGGGAACTTTCTGTCTCTCTCTCTCTCTCTCTCTCTCTCTCTCTCTAGGGAACTTTCTCTCTCTCTCTCTCTCTCTCCATTCAGGGCTCTTTCTCTCTCTCTCTCTCTCTCTACATTGAGGACACTCTCTCTCTCTCTCTCTCTCTCTCTCTC
>NW_016849654.1:0-1084 GCF_001698545.2 Rhinopithecus bieti | reverse complement strand
TTTACCTTTGGACAATATACAGCTATTTCTAAAATATTGGGTGAGAGGTATTTTCTAGGGTTATAGACTTTTTGCATCAACTATTTAGAGGGACTGAGTTAGATGACTTATGTTTATGAGCATTCTTTTACAATGTTATTTAAATAGATTTTGGGAAACAGGTAGTGTTTGGTTACATGGATAAGTTTTTAGTGGTGTTTTCTGAGGTTTTGGTGTACCAATCACCCAAGCAGTGTACACTGAACCCAATGTGTACCCTTTTATCTCTCACTCCCTCCCACTTTCCTCCCTGAGTCCAGAGTCCATTATATCATTCTTATTCATTTGCATCCTCATAGCATAGCTCCCACTTATAAGTGAGAACATCCTATGTTTGGTTTTTAATTACTGTGTTGCTTCAATTAGAATAATGGTCCCCAGCTCCATCCCAGTTACTGTGAATGTCATTATTTCATTCCTTTTTATGGCTGAGTAGTATTCCATGGTATAAATGTATAGCATATTTTCTTTATCCACTCATTGGCTAACAGCCATTTAGGCTGGTTCCACATTTTTACAATTGTAGATTGTGCTGCTATAAACATGCAGGTGAAAGTGTCTTTTTCATATAATGACTTATTTTCCTCGGGGTAGATGCCCAGTAGTGGGGTTGCTGGATCAAATGGCAGTTCTACTTTTAGTTTTTTAAGGAATCTCCATACTGTTTTCCATAGTGGTTGTAGTAGTTTACATTCCCACCAGCAGTGTAAAAATGTTTCCGTTTCACCACATGCATGCCAACATCTGTTATTTTATTATTTTTTTAATTATAGCCATTCTTGCAGGAGTAAGGTGGTATCTCACTGTGATTTTGATTTGCATTTCCTTGATCATTGCTGATGTTGAGCATTTTTCATTTGTTTGGCAGCCATTTGTGTATCTTCTTTTGAGAAATTTCCATGTTCTTTGCCCACCTTTTGATGGGATCCTTTGTGGTTTTATTTTTGTTTTTTGTTTTTTGGGTTTTTTTTCTTGCTGATTTGTTTGAGTTCCTCATAGATCCTGGATATTAGTCCTTTGTCAGATGCATAGTTTGAAAATATAT
>NW_016849653.1:0-1320 GCF_001698545.2 Rhinopithecus bieti | reverse complement strand
AATGTGCTCCCAAATAAACCTTTGCAGATTCCACAAAACTGTGTTAGCAAACTGCTCCATAAAAGAAAGGTGTAACACAGTGAGATGAATTCCCACATCATAGGGAAGTTTCTGAGAAATCTTCTGTATAGTTTTTATCTCAGGATATTTCCATTGTTACCACAGGCGTCAATGTGATCCAAAATACTCCTTCTAAGATTCGCCAAAGTCATTGCTACCAAACTGACCCATGAAAAGTATTGTGTAACTCTGTGAGATGAATTACATCACAAAGCAATTTTTCAGAAAGCTTCTTTCTAGTTTCTATATGAGGATATTTGGTTTTTCACTGTAACCTTCAATGCACTCCAAGTTATCACATTGAAGAATCCAAGAAAACTGTTTTAGCTAACTGCTCAGTAGAATGAACAGTGTAACACTGTGAGATGAATTCAAACATCACAAATTATTTTCCCTGAAAGCTTCTTTGTAGTGTTTATATGAGGATATTTCCTTATTCACCATAGGCCTCATGCACTTCCACATATCCCTTTGCCTATTCCATGAAACCAGTGTTAGCAAATTTCTCCATGAAAAGAATCATCTAACTCTGTGAGATGAATTCACAAATCACAAAGCAGTAAAGCAGTTTCTCAGAAAGCTTTTTTCTAGTTTTGTCTGAGGTTACTTCTTTTGCACAATAAGCTTCCATGCACTCTGAAACGTCCCATTGCAGATTTCACGAAAACAGGATTCAGAAGCTGTTCAATGAGCAGAACTGTGTAATTCTGTGAGATTAATTCACACATCACAAAGCAGTTTCTCAGAAAGCTTCTTTCTAGTTTTTATATGAGGGTATTTCCTTTGTCACAATAAACTTCAACACGCTTTGAAATATCCCAAAACATATTCCAAGAAAACAGTGTTAGCAAACTGCTCAATGAAAAGAACAGTGTAACCTTGTGAAATGAATTCTCACATGGCAAAGCAGTTTCTCAGAAAGTTTCCTTCTAGTTTTTCTCTGAGGATATTTTGTTTCTCACCATAGGCTTCAATCCACTCCCAAATATCCCTTGCAGATTCCACGAAAACATTGTTATTCAACTGCCCCATGAAAACAAAGGTGTAACTCTGTGAGGTGAATTCACACATCACAAGAAGTTTCTCAGATAACTTCTTTCTAGTTTGTATCTGAGGATATATCCTTTGTTAAACTAGGCTTCTATGTGATCCAAAATATCCCTTCTCAGATTCCCAAAAAGCAGTGCTACCAAACTGTTACATGAAAAGAATCGTGTACTTCTGTGAGATGAATTCACAAATCACAAAACAGTTTCTCAG
>NW_016849652.1:0-905 GCF_001698545.2 Rhinopithecus bieti | reverse complement strand
AAAAAATTTTGCGTCATCATTTTGGCTAAATGAATAACTTGGGGTTACCTGGAATTCTAGTTCATAATATCAAGTGTTTTAAACCTTTAACATATTGAATAGGCTTCCCCAAATCAAATTTTAGCTTCAAAATGGTCTTCCTTGGGTTCTGTTTTTTGTGGCCTGATGCTAACAATGTTTTCTTAAAGGTCTCAAGGACATATTTTCTTCTAGCATAATATTCTGTGCAGTGCAGAAGTTCTTTTCTTTTGTCTTTTGGCAACTGGCCTAACAGATTTTATGTTTTATCGAAATAATTCCTATGCCATTATTGTTAAGTTAGGTTTGCTTAGGAAAAACTGAGATTTAAAAAAAATTAATTAAGGTTTTAGATTCTTGAATCTTCCTGTCATCTCAGACCTGGTAGAAGATGCCAATCAAAATTAACTGCATTAAATCCTCATCTTTAATTAATTGCATTAAAGCCTCAAAATTAACTGCATTCCTGAGACACAGGGTCAGAAATTAAAGTTATTCAACTCCTCAAGGCCCAGGGACAATCGTGGAAGAGGGGGGCATGTCAAGGCCCAGGGACAATCGTGGAAGAGGGGTGCATGTGAGATAGTAAGGGCCAATTTTGAGAGATAAAATAAGTTATTTCTCTATAAACTAATCATTAATGTCAAAGGCACACTGATGCAAGAACAGCATATGAGCCCCTGTGTCAGATTAACAAGGTTTTCATGAAACGTTAAATGACTCCTTAATAAAGGTTATAAAGACTTATGGAAGTTATAACTTAAAATCAAGATGAAATTTTATAAGTGGTTTATAAAATTTTGGAAAACAAATTTAATTGACTTCATGCTGTTTTATTAGGGCTTACTGTTTGGAAAATTAGTCTCTCTCAAAGAATGAAGGTTTTT
>NW_016849651.1:0-243 GCF_001698545.2 Rhinopithecus bieti | reverse complement strand
CAACCAACGAACCTACCAACCTACCAGCCTATCTACCAGCCAACAAATCAACCAATCTACCAGTCAACCAACCTACCAATGTACCAACTGACAAACCAATCAACCAGCCAACCTACCAACCTACCCACCAATCTACCAACCAACAAACCAATCAACCAACCAGCCAACCTGCCAACAAAGCAACCAATCTACCAACCAGCCTACCAAACTATCAGCCTAACTACCAACCAACAAATCAACCAA
>NW_016849650.1:0-904 GCF_001698545.2 Rhinopithecus bieti | reverse complement strand
CGGTGAAAGGCCATCTCTACTAAATATACAAAAAAATTAGCTGGGCGAGGTGGCGGGCGCCTGCAGGTCCCAGCTACTTGGGAGGCTGAGGCAGGAGAATGGCGTGAACCCTGGGGGCGGAGCTTGCAGTGAGCTGAGATCTGGCCACTGCACTCCAGCCTGGGCGACAGAAGGAGACTCCGTCTCAAAAAAAAACAAAAAACAAAAAAAAAACAAACAAACAAAATAAAACAAAACCACAACCAAACAACAGAAAAACAGAAGCTTAATAACATAAATACCTCCTTAATGGGACAGAACCAAGAAAAATGGGCAGATCTCTAGAGCAGATCTCAAAGAACTTAGACCTCAGATGCAAACACTATCATTCTCTGAAACAAAGGAATAAGGATGTGGGGAAAGGCTTTGTTAAGAGAGATGACCAGGAAAAGCAAAACACAAGCAAAGTTGTTATGTATACTTAAGTCAATTCCTTCTCCTTTTATTGAGTCTTCAGTGATGTAGTTATTCTTCTCTTCCTGGCGCAGAAGGAGAGGGAGAGAAAGAGAGAGAAAGAGAAACCCTTGAAAACGTCTATAAATTTCCTTTATAGACGTACATTTATCTTACAAAAGGGCAACTTCCAGCCTTGTTTTCAGTACTCTTTCTGTGTCTGCAGTTTCTCAAAATATCTAGCTCAAAATAATCCTAAGCCAGAGAAGCATAGTTCCGGTGACATAGTCTGATTGCAGCCTTATTTTGGGGTGACATGTTCTGAATCCTGTAAGAAATTAAAACAATCTATATTTTTGGTGATATAGTTTCAAAATTTCATTCGTATTTTTTAATTCTATATAATCACCATTATTTCAATATTTTATTAAATTCAATTATTTATTAAATCAATAATTTATTTAAAAAAATC
>NW_016849649.1:0-888 GCF_001698545.2 Rhinopithecus bieti | reverse complement strand
ACAAAGTCTGGCTCTGTCGCCCAGGCTGGAGTGCAGGGTCACAATATCGGCTCACTGCAAGCTCGGCCTCCTGGGTTCACACCATTCTCCTGCCTCAGCCTCCTGAGTACCTGGGACTAAAGGCACCCGCCACCACTCCTGGCTAATTTTTTTTGTGTTTTTAGTAGAGACGGGATTTCACCGTGTTAGCCAGGATGGTCTCCATCTCCTGACCTCGTGATCCGCCCACCTCGGCCTCCCAAAGTGCTGGGATTACAGGCGTGAGATAGTGCGCCTGGACAATTTTACTTTTTTCTATTCAAGGCTTCAAAAGACATTAAGAAACATGCTCTATGGTTGGTATAAATATAGTATACCAAATTTTGGAGAAATCTATTAAAAATTCAAGAGAACAATATGAAACTTTACATTTAGGCTTTTTTTCATTAACATAAAATACACTTGGGTACAGTCAATTCTGTTACAGTTGACTTTTTAATGTGAATGTGAACTTATATATTAAATTAATACAAAAATGTTGTCACAGTTTTACGAGTTGCTGATAATCAACATATGAAGCAGAATCAGCTATTGATGTTATTTCAAGTTAAATTAAAAATGAGGAGGCTGGGCGCGGTGGCTCAAGCCTGTAATCCCGGCACTTTGGGAGGCCGAGGTGGGCGGATCATGAGGTCAGGAGATCGAGACCATCCTTGCTAACACAGTGAAACCCCATCTCTACTAAAAAATACAAAAAACCAGCGGGGCGAGGTGGCAGGCGCCTGTAGTCCCAGGTACTCGGGAGGCTGAGGCAGGAGAATGGCGGGAACCCGGGAAGCGGAGCTTGCAGTAAGCTGAGATCTGGCCACTGCACTCCAGCCTGGGCAACAGAGTGAGACTCCTCTCAAA
>NW_016849648.1:0-1065 GCF_001698545.2 Rhinopithecus bieti | reverse complement strand
TGATACATCATTTTTAGTTTTTTGTTTAGGATTAATTTCATCTACGTATATGCACATAAGCTATATTTATTCCTTTTTTAAAATTTAAAATACATTATGGAAAATTATTAAGACTTTATTTTCCTAGATCTTAAAATCTAATATTTTCTAAAATTATATTATTTTAAAATGCTTAAACAACTGTAGTAATATTGTATGTACTTGTAACAGTAAAATAATTTAAGAATGTATAAATAAAACCTTTATAGTAATATCTACCCCTTTATGGTTATTCCCCTGAGATGATAAAATGTACTGATATGTATCCTTCTGTATTTCTCTCCATGATCTTACAACTATGTGTAAATAATGTAGATATTCCAATTTAGAATTTTGATTTTTGTGTTTTTCACATTGTACTACATATATTACTCTATAGCTTGATTTTTTTTTCATTTAATGATAATCTCCAAGTTAGTTTATTCATTTTCACTTAACCTTATTCTTCTTAATAAATAATGTTCTTTAGAATAATGTATGATTTATTTCAATCATTCCCCTTTGGGTAATATTTAGATTATTTCTAGTGCTGTAATGAACTTATGTGTGTGTGTACTTAGCTACTAGTCCTTCTATTTCTTTGGGATAAGTTTCCTGAAAGCAGGGTTACTGGGTTAAGGAGTATAAATAAGTATATGCTTTATACATTGTATATACGTATATACAGTGTTTCTGAATGAATTCTCTGAAGACAGCACATTTGATACCTTAAAAATATATACAATAGCCGGGCACGGTGGCTCAAGCCTGTAATCCCAGCACTTTGGGAGGCCGAGACGGGCGGATCACGAGGTCAGGAGATCGAGACCATCCTGGCTAACACTGTGAAACCCCGTCTCTATTAAAAAATACAAAAAAACTAGCCGGGCGAGGTGGCGGGCGCCTGTAGTCCCAGCTACTCGGGAGGCTGAGGCAGGAGAATGGCATAAACCCGGGAGGCGGAGCTTGCAGTGAGCTGAGATCCGGCAACTGCACACCAGCCTGGGCAACAGAGCGGGCCTCCGTCTCAAAAAAAAAAGAAAAAAA
>NW_016849647.1:0-566 GCF_001698545.2 Rhinopithecus bieti | reverse complement strand
TGTTGCTTTTCTCAAATGAAAGAAAAACAAAGTCTTCACACTGACTCAAGGTGGGAAGTGGAGCTGGCCCATTTCCCTTCTAGGCTCATCACCTCAGTTAAAAGTAATCAAAAGTTCAGGGTGGGGTGGTATCCACAGTCAGTGGAGGGGCCTGAGCTCCACCTTCATAGGGGACTGGACGAGGGCCATTTGGCTGGGGCATTTGAGGAAAATTGTGTCCTGACACCCAATGAGACAACTTTTCTCTTTAGTAAGTGCTTGAAACTCTTTCCAGGCAACATAACAATTACCCTCCACCCTTACCCCTCACCCCCAAAAGGAGAAGCAGAGTGTGTGGATTGTACAGCAGAAGTTACATGGCTGCCTTCACAGTGAGCTCCTACCTCTTAGGGGAAGATTCTCTAGGCCTGGTTGTCCACTAGCTGGCTTCTGACTAATGTGTCTCTCCAGCACTCTCTGTTTTTCAATCATTTCCTGTCTTGGAGACAGAGAAAGAATGAACTTGAATAAGTTCTTTACTAGACACTCAAAGCTTTGTCTTAAAACAAAACATCCTTAAAATGTCC
>NW_016849646.1:0-911 GCF_001698545.2 Rhinopithecus bieti | reverse complement strand
AGTCTGTCCATTCTCAGATCTCAACCTCCATGCCGGGAGATCCACTGCTCTCTTCAAAGCTGTCAGACAGGGGCATTTACCTCTACCGAGGTTTCTGCTGCTTTTTGTTTAGCTATGCCCTGTCCCCAGAGGTGGAGTCTACAGAGGCAGGCCGGCCTCCTTGAGCTGTGGTGGGCTCCACCCAATTTGAGCTTCTAGGCGGCTTTGTTTACCTACTTAAGACTCAGTAATGGTGGGCACCCCTCCCCCAGCCTCACTGCCACCTTGCAGTTGGATCTCAGACTGCTGTGCTAGCAATGAGGGAGGCTCCGTGGACATGGTACCCTCTGGGCCACGTGTGGGATATAATCTCCTAGTGTGCCGTTTGCTAAGACCCTTGGTAAAGCGCAGTATTAGGGTGGGAATTATGCAATTTTCCAGGTGTTGTGTGTCTCAATTTCCTTTGGCTAGGAAAAGGAATTCCCTTCCCCCTTGAGCTTCCCAGGTGAGGCTATGCCTCGCCCTGCTTCAGCTCTCGCTGGTTGGGTTGCATCTGCAGACCAGCGTCAACAGTCTGACACGCCCCAGTGAGATGAACCCGGTACCTCAGTTGAAAATGCAGAAATCACCCGTCTTCTGTGTCACTCACGCTGGGAGCTGGAGGCTGGCGCTGTTCCTATTTGGCCATCTTGGGCGCCCCCCCCTCTTTTCTTCTTTATTAGCCTGGCTAGAGGTCTATCTGTTTTGTTGATCTTTTAAAAAAACCAGATCCTGGATTCATTGATATTTTGAAGGGTTTTTTGTGCCTCTATCTCCTTCAGTTCTGCTCGGCTCTTAGTTATTTGTTGTCTTCTGCTAGCTTTTAACTGTGCTTGCTCTTGCTTCTCTAATTCTTTTTTTTTTCTTTTTTTAAATTATTATTAGTATACTTT
>NW_016849645.1:0-1295 GCF_001698545.2 Rhinopithecus bieti | reverse complement strand
AAGCAGTTTCACAGACAACTTCTTTCACGTTTTAATCTGGGGATATTCGGCTTTTCCCCACAGGACTCGATGGGTTCCAAATGTCCCTTCACCAATTCTACAAAAACAGTGTTTCCAACACGCTGAATCAAAAGAAAGTTTTAACTCTCTGAGATGAATCTACATATAACAAAACAGTTTCACACAATGTTACTTTCTAGTTTTCATCTGGGGATATTCGATTTTTCCCCTAGGCCACAATGGGCTCCCAAATGTCCCTTCAGAGATTCTACCAAAATAGTGTTTCCAACATGCTGAATCAAAAAAATGTTTTAACTCTATGAGATGAATCCACACATCAGCAAGCCATTTCACAGATAGCTTCTTTTCAGTTTTTATCTGGGGATATCATGTTATTCCCCTTCGGTCTCAATGTACTCTTAAATGTCCATTTGTAAGTGCTCCCAAAAGGTGTTTTTTACCTACAAAATCAAAACATAGATTTAACTCTTTGAGATGAATACACACATCACAAAACAGTTTCACAGATCGTTCTTTCTAGTATTTTCTGGGGATATTTCATTTTCCCTAGGCCGCAATGGGCTCTCAAGTGTTTCTTCACAGATTCTACCAAAAGAGTGTTTCCAACCTGCTGAATCAAAATAAAGGTTTGTCTCTGTGAGATGAATCCACTGAACACAAATTAGTTTCACAGATAGCTTCTTTACAGATTATATCTGAAGATATTCTGTTTTCCACCATTGGTATCAATGGGCTTTTAAATGTCCCTTCACAGATTCTATGAAAAGAGTTTTTCCAACCTGCTGAATCAAAAGAAAGTTTTAATTCTTTTCAATGAATCCACACATCACAAAGCAGTTTCACAGATAGCTTCTTTCTAGTTTTTATGTGGGGATATTCAGTATTTCCCCATTAGTGACAATGGGCTCCCAAATGTCCCTTCGCAGATTCTACAAAAAGAATGTTTCCAATTTTCTGAACCAAAAGGAAGGATTAACTCTGTGTGATGAATCAACTCGTCACCAAGCAGTTTCACAGATAGCTTATTTCTAGTTTTATTCTTGGAAATTAGGTTTTGTCCCATAGGCATCAATGGGCTCCCAAATGACCCTTTGCAGATTCTACAAAAAAAAGTTTCCATCCTGCTGAATCCAAAGAGATGTTTATCCTTGTGAGATTAATCCACACATCATTGTTTCTAGTTTTTATGTGAGGATATTTCATTTTGCCCATGACACCTTAATGGGCTCCCAAATGTTCCTTCGCAGATTCTAGAAAAGAGTTTTCCCAACCTG
>NW_016849644.1:0-1361 GCF_001698545.2 Rhinopithecus bieti | reverse complement strand
CATGAATGATTTTCAACATTACCCCAAGCCTTACTCTCGGTTCTCTATTGAACCTGGTATCCTGTGCATCTTTTTGTTTAATAAGTTTCATCTGTGTTGGATCCTTGGCTCTTCAGGAGTCCTTCAAAACATTCAAAATGTGAGAAGAGCCGGGCGCGGTGGCTCAAGCCTGTAATCCCAGCACTTTGGGAGGCCGAGACGGGCGGATCACGAGGTCAGGATATGGAGACCATCCTGGCTAACACGGTGAAACCCCATCTCTACTAAAAATGCAAAAAAATTAGCCGGGCGTGGTGGCGAGCGCTTGTAGTCCCAGCTACTCGGGAGGCTGAGGCAGGAGAATGGCGTGAACCCGGGAGGCGGAGCTTGCAGTGAGCCGAGATCGCGCCACTGCACTCCAGCCTGGGCGACAGAGCCAGACTCCGTCTCAAAAAAAAAAAATGTGAGAAGAAATATGAAGGGTTATTTGCTTATAAAGGTAAAGAAAATGTTGTCATTATATCTAACAGGGATAGCTGGATAATAATACAAAATAATGTACAAGGAATTAGAATAATAAAAGGGTCCATGAAATTTGTCGATGAGTAAATAAGTCTGTAAACCAAGACAAGGTACAGAAAACTAATTTTCCTTTCTGGAAAATGGTATCATAAGCACAGATGGAGATAGTCAATATTTTAGAGGCAAATTCTTTCTTGATCTTACATCTATTCGTGAGATGCATATTCAATTAAATTTCAAATAGAGGCCAGGTGCGATGGCTCATGCCTGTAATCCCAGCACTTTGGGAGGCCGAGACACATGGGTCACTTGAAGTCAAGAGATCGAGACCAGCCTGGCCAACATGGTGAAACCCAGTCTCTACTGAAAATACAAAAATTAGCCGGGTATGGTGGCGGGTGCCTGTAATCCCAGATGCTCTGGAGGCTGAGGCAGGAGAATTGCTTGAACCTTGGAGGCAGAGGTTGCAGTGAACCAAGGTCGTGCCACTGCACTCCAACATGGGCAAAAGAGTGAGACTATAAAAACAAAATCAAATAGAATAGTTTCAGTTATCAATGGTTGTATAATACATGAGCCCAAAAGTTAGTGACTGAAGACAACCACACTATTTGTTCATAAATCTGTGTAGATCAGGGCTTTGAGATCAGCTAGAATGGGGGAAGAGGTTCTTCTACTATTCACGGTGATGGTTGCTGAAACTGCCTTTGCAACAATTTAACTGAGGACATTATGACAGTGAAAGAGATCAGACCTAACTGACTCCATCTTGCTTCTAATGTTTAACCTGTCCTTGTTCATTTCTGGGCATAGGCTGAACTAACTTTGAGAAGGAATTTAGTTTATAATTTAACTCTGAC
>NW_016849643.1:0-1063 GCF_001698545.2 Rhinopithecus bieti | reverse complement strand
ATGTCTTCTTTTGAGAAATGTCTGTTCATATTTTAATACCAAATAACGTTTTCCACTGCCCTACCCACCCACTCCATATTACCTCATCAAACCATATCAATGAGGCTTTCAGAAATTATTTGGTTTGGTCAATTCAATGACTCTAGAAAAGAGTATACTATCAATAACAGGTCTATGTGATTTACATATTTATACTTTGAATATAAATGACACTACCAAAATTGTATCTAAAAATATTTATTATTCTTTATTATTAGGTTAAAATTTGTTTTCGTTTCACACCAAATGTTTACTCCCTTTTTTCACAAGGGCATGTTGCACTGCCTCCCATTCTGTAAAAGCAAGACAAAGTGCAAATTAAAGGAGTTTTAATGTATATTTAACCAGATATTCCAGGATACAGGATGTAACCTGTGTTTATACTTTTTTCAAATACAATTATTAGAAAAATACTTCTAATTTTCTAATTAGTGTGGTTTTTGACTAATTTATTTTGTTATTTGACAAATAATAATTATACATATTCATGGGTACATAGTGACATTTTAATGCATATAATGTA
The DNA here is from genome assembly GCF_001698545.2 of Rhinopithecus bieti. NCBI lineage: Eukaryota > Metazoa > Chordata > Mammalia > Primates > Cercopithecidae > Rhinopithecus > Rhinopithecus bieti. The sequence continues at coordinate 501 of NW_016849643.1, read as the reverse complement.
TAGTGCTCAGATCCAGGTTGTTAGCACATCCATAATCTCAAACATTTATCATTTCTTGTGTTGGAAACATTCAATATCCTCCATCTGCTATTTGAAACTATATATATTGTTAATTAAAATCATCCTACATTGGTAGAGAACACTATAATTTATTCCTCCTATCTAGCTGTAATTTTCACTTTTTTTTTTTTTTTTTTTTTTTTTTTTTTTTTGAGACGGAGTCTCGCTCTGTCGCCCAGGCTGGAGTGCAGTGGCCGGATCTCAGCTCACTGCAAGCTCTGCCTCCCGGGTTCCCGCCGTTCTCCTGCCTCAGCCTCCGGAGTAGCTGGGACTACAGGCGCCCGCCACCACGCCCGGCTAGTTTTTTGTATTTTTAGTAGAGACGGGGTTTCGCCGTATTAGCCAGGATGGTCTCGATCTCCTGACCTCGTGATCCGCCCGTCTTGGCCTCCCAAAGTGCTGGGATTACAGGCTTGAGCCACCGCGCCCGGCCTAATTTTG
>NW_016849642.1:0-1465 GCF_001698545.2 Rhinopithecus bieti | reverse complement strand
CCGGCCTCTTTCTTCTTCCTCTTCCTCCTCCTCCTCCTCCTCTTCTTCTTCTTCTTCTTCTTCTTCTTCTTCTTCTTCTTCTTCTTCTTCCTTTTTTGAGACGGAGTCTCGCTCTGTCGCCCAGGTTGGAGTGCAGTGGCACGATCTCGCCTCACTGCAAGCTCCTCCTCCCAGGTTCACGCCATTCTCCTGCCTCAGCCTCCCGAGTAGCTGGGACTACAGGCGCTGCCACCATGCCCGGCTTTTTTTGTGTGTGTGTTTTTAGTAAAGATGGGGTTTCACCATGTTAGCCAGGATGGTCTGGATCTCCTGACCTTGTGATCCGCCTGCCTTGGCCTCTCAAAGTGCTGGGATTACAGGCGTGAGCCACCTCGCCTGGCCGAAACTCCGTTTAAAAAGAAAAGAAAAGGAAAGAGGAGAGAAGAGAGGAGAGGGGAGGGGAGGGGAGGAGAGAGGAGGGGAAGAGAGTGGAAGAAACAGGGAGCGGAGGACCAGTGTGGGTTAGACTTGACATTTTCTAGCATGTTTATGCATTAAAGCCATAAAATCAAAGTGAATTCCATTATTTTCATTTCTTGCAGATTTCCTTGTTCTCTTTGTTATCCTTCTTGCTGATGAGTTGTTTATTATTATTATTATTATTATTATTATTATTATTATTTGAAAGTAGTCTCAGGGCAAGTTTCTCTTTCTCAGCATTCTTCCCTTTAACAATGGGACCCTGTCAGCATTTTATCCTGCTTCCTCCTTATCTTTCTCATAGAAATTTAAATTCCATAATAGCACTGACCTTCTGCTTTGTCAATGCTTTTAAGAAAGAACAGAAAAGCAAGACACAACTCGATACAGACTTCCAACCTCTTGGCTTTCTACCAGCAGGATTTGCTGGTTTGTGTAGAAATCATGCATCTTGCTGGAAGCACGTTTTACCCCTCAGTTCCAGAGGACTACCAAAATGCTGCGGCAGAATCCAAAGAAGGGCTGCTACCTACATGGGCCAAGATGATGGAAAGTGCAAAATCATATTTCTATTGTTACAATGGGGTGCTCTGCAGGGGTTATGGGGTGTGGGTGGGAGAAGTGATCTGAAACCTATGAGGTGAGGTTGTGTGCTGCTAAGAAGCGTTTTTTTTTCTTTTCTTTTCTTCTTCTTTTCTTTTCTTCTTCTTCTTCTTCTTTTTTTTTTTTTCAGGGTCTTGCTCTGTCACCCAGGCTGGAATGCAGTGGCTTGATCTTGGCCCACTGCCACCTTGACCTCTCTGGCTTGAGTGATTCTCCCACCTCAGCCTCCCGAGTAGCTAAAACCACAGGTGCATGCCACCATGCCCAGCTAATTTTGTTAATATTTTGTAGAGACAAGATCTCTCTGTTTCCCAGGCTGGTCTTGAACTGCTGACCTCAAGTGATCCTCCCACCCCTCCCTCCCAAAGTGTTGGAATTACAGGTGTGAGCCACCGCGTGTCCG
>NW_016849641.1:6464-7578 GCF_001698545.2 Rhinopithecus bieti | reverse complement strand
ATGTGCTTAAGAGAAATGAGTGCAGATGTTTACAAAATGCCTTTTACAGAATGTTTGCAGTAGCTTTATTCATAAAAGCTCTAAACTAGAAATGAACCAAATATCCACTAACAAGAGAGTACATAAATATATGATGCTATAATCCTACAGTGAAATTTAACAACAAAAAGAACAACTACTGATCTGCTCAACAACACACAGACATCTCAAAGGCATTATGTTGAGCAAATGAAACTAGACCAAAAGAACTGTGTGGTTCCATTTATATGAAATTACGACATAATGTTGAGTTAATGAGATCATACACTAAAGGCTAGGGTATTACTCCAGTACATGAAGCCCAAGGCGGGCAAAACTAATAGATGTAATAGAAGTGCCTAAATTTGGGTAGAAAATTGTGCATATACACTGAAAAGTAGCATCAAAGATCCTGTAGTGTACTAGATTTGGCTTATCTTTTGGTGTTTAGTGGTTATTCAGAGATATAAGAAGTAAAAAAATTGATCAACTCATACCCTTGAGATCTATGCATTTTAACATATAAAGTATATACATCAAAAGACTATTAAAATTTCCTAGAGCTGATCTAGAGAATAAACATGTAAAACCTTAAACCATACAGGGGATAACAGAAAATGCAGCTTGGGTGAAGATTCATCCAGTAATGAGAAGTGATTTAGGAATAAAAGTTATGGTCTCAGAATGCACTAAAGCACCTGAAATTTTGTCATAATGAAGTATACAGAAATTCAAGGTATCATTCCAACTTGCTTGGAGTGGTATATTCCATAGTTAAAATACAGAAATTAAAGGGTACCACATTCATAAAACAAAATGTTCTAAAAGAAAAGATTAGCTTTTCTATGTGGATATTTACAAATAATATATGATCATGTAAAATACAGAAGCTGATGAAAATAATCATCTAGATCTATAATTTTAGGCTATTACAGACAAAATACAAAAAATTAGAGGGAGAAATAAAATAAGCTATATATTTTTTGATATGCAAGGTTCACTATTGAATTTTTTGTTTATACATTTGTAATGCAGAGAAATACGTATTTAAGATTTTTAATTAAAAAAAAGATAACCAGTAGTAATATTAAATTAT
>NW_016849641.1:0-1740 GCF_001698545.2 Rhinopithecus bieti | reverse complement strand
AAAAAAAAAAAAAAAAAAAAAGACTACATGAGTCAACATACAAATATATGGATATGAATAGAAGTGTCAAAATGCAAAATGCCAGAGACACACATACACATTAGTATGTGATTAAAAAGTAGTAAAAAGTTGATGATCACAGATATATGAGACAGGTCAGCCATAACTTAAAGGTCACAATTGTCCTAGACTTCCCCCTTTTGGGTTTAAGCAGAATCTATGTATTCACTGATACATCTTATTGCATCTCAGTTAAAGTTTTGGACCAAGTGGAAAGGCTAATGCAGAAATTTAAGAAGAAAATTACCTCAATTTCTAAAGTAGACCCTGATGACTTAAAAGAATTTATTTAGCTGGTTGGGTCCAGGTGGGAAGAATGGTCAATACAGCAGATTGGCCTCCTCCTGCTACTTGTAGCTCTGGAGACAACAGTCTTAATTAAATGACATGGGAAACAAAGTGATGGATTTAGTCCTAGCCTACCTTACTTAAATTAATGAGACTAGCCAACAGAGTAGCATACTCATGGGAAAATTCACCAGCAGTCAAGACAGAGAAGTAGCAATAAGAAGCAGATACTGCTGTGACATAATTCTCCAGGGCTATCTCATAATTTTATGTCTTATAAGGAAGACAGTTACTGTACTTTATGCTGAACTATCTTTTAGAAGATTTTTGTATAGAGAATAGCCTTGGAAGACAGAGACAGAGTTTTCCTCCAGAGCAAATAGCAAGCATGCTTACTGTCAAATGCAGTGATGATAACATCTCTTTCCAGACCAAAGGGCTGGCATACTCATTACCTACCATGAAATATTAGAGTTCTAAGCACAGAATGCCTTTCCTGTATTACATACCGCAGCATGTGCTAATGCTTTCTGGCTGAATAGCCCTGTGGAAATCAGAAATTGGAGGCACAGGGAAAAAAAAAAAAAATGCCTTTGCTATTGCCATTATTGTTTGTAATTAACTATATTTTCTGAATCAGGAAGCTCATATAATTTACCAGAATCCATGAAACTGTGGCAAGCTAACCAATTAGCTTCCCAATAAAGTAAAATCTCAGAGCCTTCAGAGTTGCTGACAATATAATAAGGTGAAACATCACACATAAACAGTGATCACAGTTTCTGATACAATAAATTACTTCAATATTGGAAGTTATTTGGTATCATTTCCCTTGCATATCACAACACTCAGCACAGAGTCAAAGTGCAATATATAGTAAAAGAGGGATTGGTCAAACTTTCAATGAGATATTAAAGAAAAATAATTTGCTTGACATAATGCCACAAAATAATGATTTCAAAATATAATTGGGTGGTCAAAATGAAATTAATAGATAGTTCTAGAATCTTTTTAGTTCAATACATACCAATCAGAACGTCAGTTTTCACAAGTTGAATAAATTTTGTTCTTAATTTTCTATCTAGTAGATGTCAGCAGTTTTCTCTATTTCTTTATAAAGTTAATTCTTTCCTAACTCATGTGTTTCAAATATCAGAGACTCTCATTACAATTAGATTTTATCATTATCTAAAATTTTGGTAACATAATAATCAATGTTGGCTAAAGATGTTATTTTGATACAATGACAAAAGCCAATGCTCAGCTTTATATATCTCAATGCATCAGCCAGAAACTTGAAAAAAAATCTCATTTATGAAGGATATATCTGTCATATAATGAAAAGATATCATAAATTTGTGTCCTGATAATATTTCAGTACTTATTAAAGCC
>NW_016849640.1:0-566 GCF_001698545.2 Rhinopithecus bieti | reverse complement strand
CTGAATTCATCTCACAGAGTTTCACTTTTGTTTTCAAGGAGCAGTTTGATAACACTGTTTTCGTAGAATCTGCAAAGGGATATTTGATACTGCATCGAGGCCTATAGTGAAAATTAAATATCCTCAGATAAAACGAGAAAGAAGCTTTCTGAGATACTTCGTTATGTGTTAATTTAATTTATCTCACAGAGTTACACAATTCTTTTCATATGTTAGTTTTGTAGCACTGTTTTTGGGGAATCTGAGAAGGGATATTTTGGATCGCCTTGAAGCCTATGGTGACAAAAAATACTTTCAGATAAAAACTAGAAGGAGCATTCTGAGAAATTTCTTTGTGAAGAGTGAATTCATCTCACAGAGTTTCACTTTTGTTTTCAAGGAGCAGTTTGCTAACACTGTTTTCATGAGATCTGCAAAGGGATATTTGCAAGCACATTGAGGCCTAGGATGCAAAACTAAATATCCTCAGATAAAAACTAGAAAGAAGCTTTCTGAGGGACTGCTTTGTGATGTGTGAAATCATCTCACAGAGTTACATGACTCTTTTCATAGATCAGTTTGGTGGC
>NW_016849639.1:0-905 GCF_001698545.2 Rhinopithecus bieti | reverse complement strand
TCTTCAACCCCATTCAAGACCAATTAAATCCAAACCTCTAAGAATCTGCATGGTTAATCTGTTCCCTGGGTGATATTTATACACACTAAATCTGGAGAACCTGTGTTCTAAAAGAGGGATTCCAGAAAAATTCGGTGTCCTGTTGGAATGCATATGTAACTTCCAAAGGTGATTAGTTTAAAAGGTACAGCCCTACTCATTTAGATATGTAAGTTATATATGTTTGTTTTAAAAGAAAAAAAAATCACCTCATTCCAGTATAGTCATATCAGATCTGTATGTGGGTTAAGGGGTGGTATGATATGATGGACAGGGAGAGAGAAAGAGGATGTATGTATTTAGGACAATTGCAATATCTACTCTTTATAGCTGTATTTAGAATGGACTTTATGTTAGTGTTCTAGATGTAGCTCCATTAGAACGCTATGCTATGATTTTTTAATAAAATGACCATTGATCTACAAGAAAATGCATATAACTTAAAAGGACATGTGGATCAGTTTGAATTATGGTAGTATAGAACCTGTGTACTGACCAGTGCTTCAAAAATTCTCATTTAAATTGATTCAGATAAAGAAGGACTCTTCTTTTCTTTTCTTTTATTATACTTTATGTTCTAGGGTACATGTGCACAACATGCAGGTTTGTTACATATGTATACATGTGCCGTGTTGGTGTGCTGCACCCATTAACTCGTCATTTACATTAGGTGTATCCCCTAATGCTATCCCTCTCCCCTCCCCCAACCCCACAACAGGCCACGGTGTGTGATGTTCCCCATCCTGTGTCCAGGTGTTCTCATTGTTCAATTCCCACCTATGAATGAGAACATGCGGTGTTTGGTTTCCTGTTCTTGTGATAGTTTGCTGAGAATGATGGTTTCCAGCTGCATCCATGTCCCTACC
>NW_016849638.1:0-1894 GCF_001698545.2 Rhinopithecus bieti | reverse complement strand
GCGTCCCCTCTTCCCCTCTGCAGCGACGTCGTCTGGAAACACCTGGAAATGTGTCCCCCCCTTCTTTCTCTCTGCAGCGACCTCACCTGTAAACACCTGGAAATGCGTCCCCCATTCCTCTCTGCAGCGACTTCACCTGTAAACACCTGGAAATGCGTCCCCTCTTCCCCTCTGCAGCGACCTCACCTGGAAATGCATCTGTCCCACAGCCTGGTGCCCATGGGACGCAGCGTGGTCACATGGTCTCACATGGGAAACCTTGGGGGGCGCACACGGCGTCTGGTGTGGCCTTTACCACTACTGTCTCTACCAAAAGCCAACTAATCCCTGTGTGTCTAACCCAACTTCCAGAGATATTCTAGAAGCACTTATAAAAAAGAAAATCCCATAATATAGAAAACGTTTTGCTCAAGAATCTAAGAAACATTAATTTGCACCTAAGAGTCTAGTTTTGAATGTGAATAACTGTTGTCTTCCAACTCTTAGGTTTAATCCCAAGGCAGGAAGTTCCTGCGACTGCCCGCCTGCCGGAGCACCCACCCCCAGGCCCACCTTCCTCGCTGCTCAGAAGCCAGGCGCAGGAGCAAATCCTGTTTTGTCTGTGGTCACCGATGCACATCAGGACCAGACACTTCCTCCCAGCGGGGCCATAGGCAGCTTAGGAAATCTCAAAATTGGGAACTTGTGAAGGCTTCCAGCTCCCTGCCATCCCCACACTGTCTCCACGGGGGCATCTGAGCCAACCAGGCAGGTGCTGACCCTCCGTGGCTCCTGGGCACACGGTCTTCGGTGAGATGGGGCAACATTTCAGATCTCAGTGATCTGACTTTAAAACTCTGGCTCACGCCTGCAATCCCAGCACTTTGAGAGGACAGGTTGGGAGGATTGCTTCAGGCCAGGAGTTCCAGACCAGCCCTGGACAACATGGCAAGACCCTGTCTCTACAAAACATAAACAATGAGCCAGGTGTGGTGCCACACGTCTGTGGTCCCAGCTACTTGGCAGGCTGAGGTGGGAGGGTCGCCTGAGCCCAGGAGGTCGAGGCTGCAGTGAGCTGTGATGGTGCCCTGCACTCCAGCCTAGACGACAGAGCAAGACCCTGGCTCAGAAAAAAAAAAAATTATGTATATGTGTGTATACATATGTATATGTATATCTATATATGTGAGTGTATATATATGTGTATATATGTATGTGTGTGTATATGTGTATGTGTGTGTATACATATATACATCTGAGCGCAAAGCCACAAAGCCGCGTTGTTTTACCCTTTCCAGGAACAGAGCACCTTCTCCTCCTCATGGCTAACAACAGACATCGACAGAGTAACACTGAGAAGGACCAGGGAGAAGATGCCCTGGCCCTTTCACACAGGCCCTGGGAGAACGCACAGGCCCTCGGCTTCTGCAGCCTCCTTGCACCCTCACGCCAGTCCTTCCCATCGGAAACTGGTGTTGCAAACCCCGCCCTCCAAGTGTCAGCTGTGAACTCCTTAACAGCAGAAACAAACTAAACAATGCAGGTGGAAAGCCGTGGCTGCCAAATGCTACCGAAGCGGCTCAAGAAGGAACAAATGAGCTCAGACCAGGGTGCTCGTGCAATCAGGAGGCAAGATTTTCTTAGCTCTGTGCCCCTTGCCCACGGAGGCTGGCAGACGCAGTGCCTTCTCCAGGGAGCTGTGGCTCCAAGGACACCATGGGCTGCATAAAGCCCTCGACTGGGCTCTGACCCCAGAAGGCTCCACATCTTGGTGATGAGAGCAGGAGGCCAGTCTGGGCCGAGGGTCCCCGTGACACCTGCCCCTACCCCGTACAGGCCTCGCAACAAGAGGGCTGAGCTCGCCAGGTCTCCTGGGAGTCGGGGTCCCAGCACGGGTGGAGTCTGGGATACAGGC
>NW_016849637.1:0-817 GCF_001698545.2 Rhinopithecus bieti | reverse complement strand
TACCTCCCTGAAAACTCATATGGTTTTATTATGGAATGCAAATTCCCACTGCAGTATATTCCCCTAAAAGTATTATTTTATTTTGGAGAACATCTCTCTATTATTTAGAATGACAGTTTTGGATCTCTCTTGATTGGCCTAGGATTTTTTCCAATGTGTTCTACTTTAGGCTTGGACACAGAACTTCTGGCATCTTTTTTAGTGGAACATAGCATTTTATTTTATTTATTTCAGTGCGTGTAACCTAGCAGCTTCCCTCAACCCAAAAGTACTATGACACCTGTTGGGGACAATTTGTGGAATTCATGTCTTTTGAAATCTCCATGTTGAGAGATGAATTATCTTAGACTGGGTTATCTCTTGCCTTCCCCAGCCTCACTCAAACTGTTTGTGATCACTCTCTGTACTGACCAGCATTACTGGAACCAGTAAGGGCCCATCCAAGAAGAATAGTAGAAGTTTCCTTCTCATTAACAAAAAGGATGGTTTGGGGCTAGTAATAGTTTATGGCTGATATGGTTTGGCTGTGTCCCCACCCCAGTCTCAACTTGAATTGTATCTCCCAGAATTCCCATGTGTTGTGAGAGGGGCCCAGGAGGAGGTAATTGAATCATGGGGCTGGTCATTCCCGTGCTGTTCTTGTGATAGTGAATAAGTCTCACGAGATCTGATGGGTTTATCAGGGGTTTCCACTTTTGCTTCTTCACCTGTTTCTTTTGCCTCCCACCATGATTCTGAGGCCACCCCAGCCATGTGGAACTGTAAGTCCAATTAAACCTCCTTTTGTTCCAGTTTTGGGTATGTCTTTTTTTTTTTT
>NW_016849636.1:0-363 GCF_001698545.2 Rhinopithecus bieti | reverse complement strand
ATCTTCCTGGATAATTTTTTGTATTTTAGTAGAGACGAGGTTTCACTGTTTTAGCCAGGACGATCTGACATTGTTCTTTTTAATAAGCAGTTTGCTAACACTGTTTTCGTGGATTCCGCAAAGGGATATACAGGAGTGCAATGAGGGCTATAGTGAAAAAGGAAATATCCTCAGAAAAAAACTAGAAGGAAGCTCTCTCTAATAAACTGCTTTGTGATGTGTGAATTCAACTCAGAGAGTTCAACAGTTATTTTCATTGAGCAGATTGATAACACTGTTTTTGGGGAATCTGCAGTCTGACATTTGGGAGCCCATTGAAGTTTATGGTGACAAAGGAAATATCTTCATGTAAAAGCAAGGAAA
>NW_016849635.1:0-904 GCF_001698545.2 Rhinopithecus bieti | reverse complement strand
ATTATGTATTAAAATAAAATAACCACAGAGTTTCAAACTGCATCAAGCTAGAAAAGCAACTCCAGATTCATAGTCCCAAGTGTGAGCCTCTCCTATCCTAGTTCTTTTGAAAATTCCTGCCTCTTTTAATGTGAGGTTTCATAATTTGGCCAACACATATGCCTTTAAAGCCTACAGGGTTGGTAGAAGGTCTGTGATAAGCTGGCAGTTTTGTTATTCAGATAGTGATTTTGTCAATGCAATTTGACAAAAACTACACATCTAATTTAATTCTTAAGATGTTTCTAAACCAGTAGCTCTAGACATAGCAAGCTAATGTCAAATAACATAGGCTTATTTTGTAAGGGCCAAGTCTTTAAAATTTCTGACTTAGTGGGCAATTTTGAAGTGTCAAATAATGCATCTTCTCACGGTTAAGCTGCTTTGAATCAGCAGAGTTTTGCAGTCCGCAGTCCCTTCCCCATCGCCACGTCTAACCTCGTCACCAGCCACTTTTTATTTTGAACTCTTCTCCTTTAGCACCTAATTTTTTCATTCTGTATACACAAAGCTATAATGATCTAGGTTAAAATGTATTTGATTCCAATATAACTTTAAAAAAGCTTTCTCGGGATGTATCAGCATTGAAGTTGCTCCCATGTTTTAAAGCAATGCAGCCATATTACCAGCGTTATTTTACTTTGTATACCTGCTACGATATATGTCTTATATTGCCTGTGCAGATATTTAACTTGCTGATCATAGCAAAATGAGTTTCAACTGATTTATGTATATTTTTCCTTTATGTATAGATACACTTCTTATTGAACAATGATCACCAGAAGGAAAGTAAGACTAGATTGTTGAAAATGAATGTAATTAGTATTTATTTCTCTTTACATTTCTTTTGTTTACATATCATTAG
>NW_016849634.1:0-405 GCF_001698545.2 Rhinopithecus bieti | reverse complement strand
CATATCTTTTTTTTTTGACGGAGTCTCGCTCTGTCCCCGGGGCTGGAGTGCAGTGGCCGGTTCTCAGCTCACTGCAAGCTCCGCCTCCCGGGTTTACGCCATTCTCCTGCCTCAGCCTCCAAGTAGCTGGGACTAGAGGCGCCCGCCACCTCGCCCGGCTAGTGTTTTGTATTTTTTAGTAGAGATGGGGTTTCACCATGTTAGCCAGGATGGTCTCGATCTCCTGACCTCGTGATCCGCCCATCTCGGCCTCCCAAACTGCTGGGATTACAGGCTTGAGCCACCGCACCCGGCCAAGAACCTCATATCTTTAAAAAATTTATGGCCATGGGTATAAAAATTATAATTGTGAGCATTAGCATTTCATTTTCACAAGCAGCTGCCAGTTTATGATCCCTTAGGATT
>NW_016849633.1:0-821 GCF_001698545.2 Rhinopithecus bieti | reverse complement strand
CACTTTTCATCTCAAATTTAGTATATGTGCAGCCAAAGTAAGGACCACAGTTTCATCTTAAGGAACAACTAAGATTGTGTGTGATATAGGTGAAGGCTAGCACCAGATAAACATCATCAAAAGTTTTTTTTTAATAGTGTCTTTCTGTTGTGATATTTTAGTACCCTTCTTTCTTTCCTACTCCCTCCTCCTCTTCCACAAATATATGTTGAGTATCAATTCTGTGATGCTTGAGGCATTCGGCACTCCAATAAGTAATCCTTTAAGTCTCACCAGAATTTGAGTTTGATGATATGGTGTCCATTGTGTAGATGAGGATACATCCTCCATGAAGTGCAAGGTCACATAACCAAATGTGAAAAGTAGGTCTGTCTCTTGCTGAAAGGAACTGAACTTTGGATGCTGTTGCATGAAGCCCAAGGCTTCGTGGACAACCTCAGAAACCAGATAACTCTGAGCCATAAGGCATGATACTTCTCAGTTGAAGCTACCTCCTATTCTGCACCTGTTTATATCATTTGGTAATAGTCTTTTGTAGTGAATGTTTATGAACATGGTGAATAGTTACATACATTCAATTGAGAGAGATGATAAAATGGCATGGCTCAAGTTTCACCTATGATTTTGATACATAGTTTTCAAACTTGTTTTGAGGGTTTGATGGAATCCTAAAGGGGAGAATAATAATTTTACTGTTAAAAAGTGTTAACGTTATTTTGGCTATAGACTTCAATTTTTATAAAATAATTGTCATAATTATTTCATTAGAATTTTCATATAAAAAGAGTTACATAATTATTATTTTACTCAGCACTTTTTTT
>NW_016849632.1:0-1298 GCF_001698545.2 Rhinopithecus bieti | reverse complement strand
AGGCCGAGGCAGATGGATCATGAGGTCAGGAGATAGAGACCATCCTGGGTAACACGGTGAAACCTCGTCTCTACTAAAAAAAAAAATACAAAAAAATTAGCCGGGCGTGGTGGCAGGCGCCTGTAGTCCCAGCTACTCAGGAGGCTGAGGCAGGAGAATGGCGTGAACCTGGGAGGCGGAGCTTGCAGTGAGCCGAGATCGCGCCACTGCACTCCAGCCTGGGTGACACAGCAAGACTCCATATCAAAAAAAAAAAAAAAAAAAAAAAAAAAAATTAGCCGGACATGGTGGTGGGTGTTTGTAATCCCAGCTACTTGGGGGGCTAACACAGGAGAATCACCTGAATTTGGGAGGAGGAGTTTGCAGTGAGCTGAGATTACGCCACTGCACTCCAGCCTGCGTGACAGGCTGTCTCCAAAAAACAAAACACAAAACAAAACAAAAAACAAACATTGGGCAAAAAAGGTTAAATGTGCAGAGACAGAGTGGGGAAACCCTGCAAGGCCTGTCTGTCTAGATTCTTCTTGGCTTCTCTGAGCAGCATTCCTTCCTTCTGGGTATAGGGCAGGACCCTCTGTGGAATGGGCATCTTATGACGTACAGTCAAACAAGGTAGGTTAGATCATTTCTTGTTTTTTTGTTTTTGTTTTTGTTTTTTTGAGACGGAGTCTTGCTCTGTCGCTCAGGCTGGCGTGCAGTGGCACAATCTTGGCTCACTGCAAACTCCACCTCCTGGGTTCACACCATTCTCCTGCCTCAGCCTCCTGAATAGCTGTGACTACAGGCACCCGCCACCACGACCGGCTAGTTTTTTTGTATTTTTAGTAGAGACGGGGTTTCACCATTAGCCAGGATGGTCTCCATCTCCTGACCTTGTGATCCACCCGCCTCAGCCTCCCAAAGTGCTGGGATTACAGGCATGAGCCACCGCACACGGCCTCTTTTTGTTTTTTTTCTTTTTTCTTTCTTCCTTTCCTTCTTTTTTTTTTTTTTTTTTTTTGTGACAGAGTTTCACTCTTGTCACCCGGGCTGGAGTGCAGTGGTGTGATCTCAGCTCACTACAACCTCTGCCTCCCAGGTTCAAGCGATTCTCCTGCCTCAGCCTCCCGATTAGCTGGGATTACAGGCGCATGCCACTGTGCCCAGCTAATTTTTTTTGTACTTTTAGTAGAGATGGGGTTTCACCATGTTGGTCAAGCTGGTCTCAAACTCCTGACCTCAAATGATCCACCGACTTTGGCCTCCTAAAGTGCTAGGATTACAGGCGTGAGCCATGCGCCTGGCTTTATGGCCAATTT
>NW_016849631.1:0-966 GCF_001698545.2 Rhinopithecus bieti | reverse complement strand
TGCACTCCAGCCTGGGCGACAGAGCAAGATTCCGTCTCAAAAAAAAAAAAAAAAAAATCAATATCTAAATAATGGAGAATGTGTTCATTCTCCAGACTTCTAAAACATTTTCTCACCACGCTTTGGATGAAAACATTGTTCACATCAAAGTATTGTCATTTCCTTCCTGTCCTTTTAGGCAACTGAGGAGATAGAAGACCGGGAAACGCTGGCTCTCCTGGCAGCAAGGAGTGAAAACGAAGGCACGTCAGATGGGGAGACGTACATTGAGAAGTACACTCGAGGCGTGCTGCAGGTGGAAAACATTCTGAGTCTTGAACGGCTCCGGCAGGCAAGTAACTGAATATCTGGACCGAGAATGAAATCACCAGCCTTCACCCCCAGTGGACAGATATGAATTTACTTACCAAACACCTCACTAAATCTGTCAGAGAAGGAGCACTTGAGCCATCTCTATTGAAAGGACTCTGGCAAAATAGTAACCAAAATAAAAATAGTGACTAACTTTTATTGAATACTCTCTACTTGCCAAGCACTGAGCCCGAGCCATTTAGATATATTATTTCATTTAATCTTCAAGATAACCCCCTGAGGTAAGTACTGTTGAAATCCCCATTTTCAAATGACAAAATTGAGGCTGACAGAAGTTAGCTAGCTCACCCATGGTTACACAGCTAGGAAGTGGTACAAAGTCAGATGTAAAGCCAAATAGCTTGACTCCAAAGGGTATATGCTTAACCACAGACTATTACTATCTCCCTGATTCTTAGACCTGAGTTAACTTTTGAGGTGACAACAGGACATTCAAGAGAAAATAATCAACTAAGTAAGGGAACTATAAGACAAGATATGTCATTTCATAGGAGCAGTAGTTGACATTATGGGGGGTGGGTGTTGATTAATAGGAGGAATGTGGCCAGGCGCGGTGGCTCAAGCCTGTAATCCCAGCACTTTGGGAGGCCGAGA
>NW_016849630.1:0-965 GCF_001698545.2 Rhinopithecus bieti | reverse complement strand
AAGTAGCAATACTCAATGGCTTTATTATCCTTAAGACCCTGGGTATTCTTAAATCAGGGGTAAGGGCTCTATTAAAAAAAAAAAAAAAAAAAAAAAAAGCTATCATATCGGATGGAAATTAGTGTTAAAAAAAAAAAGATTCAGTCAATAGATTTGCAGCATGGATGTCCTTAGACCCCATTGCTCCTGCAAGTTACTAATAGTGAATAACTAATGACTTCTAGTCATGACCTATCCTGTCCCCAAGCTTTGGTAAAGAGTCCCCAGAAAGAGTCCCTCTCTCAGTCTTAGGGACTCACCCTGTCTGAGCTAATTCCAATTTGTGATGATACTTCTATTTCTTCGCTCATAACACTGTCCCTTAAAGTAGCTGAAGTCAGTGTACCCTATAATAAAGTTGAGTAAAACAATTTGATTGTAATGAAACATTTTGAATTCAGCCCTTAACAACCTGGATAAGCATGATGTGTCCAGGTAGCCCAGCTCCAGAATGCCTGGCCACACAAGTCAAATTAGGACAATACCCAACAGGCTCTGATGAGTAAGCCTGATGAACACCTCTCCAAAATGTCCCGAGATGACAGGATGTGCATGGGACTATACTTTTAATACTCCTCTGTCAAGACCTGCTGAGGGAAGTTCTGTTCTTCTGGTCCTAAAGAAAGGACTCAGCTTCTTTTAAAACCTGCCATGATTACTCTGTCTTCTGTATTCCGCCATCAGCCTGTACTAAAATCCTTCTTAAATGAAAGACACTCTGTGGATAGAGTTCTTCACCTTTCCTCTCCTCAGGACTTGAAAACACTGGGGTGGGATGGAAGGGAAGGCAGCATTGAAACTTGCTTGGGTTTTACCCATACCATGTGAATCTATGCCTATGTGTAAAGTCCTATATATTTAGAGGAAAATTAATCAGCTTCTAATTTCACCACTGTAGCCAGAAGGTACTTTTTAAATCAGATTAA
>NW_016849629.1:0-403 GCF_001698545.2 Rhinopithecus bieti | reverse complement strand
ATTCCCTTATGCTCAGTAAGGGTTGAGGACTAATTAAAACGTTTGCTACATTTTCACATTTGTAGGGTTTTCCTCCAGTATGAATTCTTTTATGAGCAGTAAAGTGTGAGGACCAGTTGAAGTCTTTATCACATTCTTCATATTTGTAGGGTTTCTCTCTAGTATGAATTCTCTTATGCTCCATAAGGCTTGAGGACTGGTTAAAGCCTTTGCCACATTCTTCACATTTGTAGGGTTTCTCTCCAGTATGAATTATCTTATGCTTAGTAAGGATTGAGAATCTACTAAAGCCTTTGCCACATTCTTCACATTTGTAGGGTTTCTCTTCAGTATGAATTTTCTCATGTGTCATAAGGGTTGAGGACTGTTTAAAAGTTTTGCCACATTCTTCACATTTGTAGAA
>NW_016849628.1:0-1616 GCF_001698545.2 Rhinopithecus bieti | reverse complement strand
AGGGCGGGGGCGCGGGGGCGCAGGGGCGGGTGGAGCTGGCCGGGCTCAGGGGCCTGGGACACGGGGCGGGGCCGCCCCTCTCCCGCTCTGGATCCCACGTGCTGCGGCCTCGCTCCGCACTGTCCGGGGAGCCCCGAGGCCGGCCACACCCAGGGCGCTCCTGAAGCCGCAGCCGCTGCTGTGCTAGGCCGGGAAGACCCGCCTGGGGCGCGTGGGTGGGGCGGGAGCGCAGCTGCAGCCAGGAGGCGACACAGGCCCGGGCCAGCCAGGGACGGAAAAAGTGAGTGCGCGGGGCGGCCTGACGGGAAGGCGGGACGCGAAGTGCTGACTGCGCCGCGTTCTCTCCGCCGCCGCCACCGCGGACGCCCGCCCGGCCCAGCCCGGGACAGCGACCGCTTCCTCCCTCCCCTCCCCGCTTGTCTCTTTTTGTGAGTATTGTTCTGAGCTCGTGTTCTTTTAAGCAAACTCAAAGTGTGTCAATCAATTAGGCTTTTTTTTTTTTTTTTTTTTTGACAGGGCCTTGCTCTGTGGCCCAGGCTGGAGTCAGTGGCACCATCGTGGCTCACTGCGGCCTCGACCTCCCGGACTCCAGGGATCCTCCTGCCTCAGCCTCCCGAGGAGCTGGGACCACTGCATCTGGCTAATTTTAAATTGTTTTTGTAGAGATAGGATCTCACTTTGTTGCCCAGGCTGGTCTCAAACTCCTGAGCTCAAGTGACCCTCCCGGCTCGGCCTCCCAAAGTGCCACTGTGCCAAGCCTCAATTAGGTTTTTTTTTTGAGACGGAGTCTCGCTCTGTCCCCAGGCTGGAGTGCAGTGGCCGGATCTCAGCTCACTGCAAGCTCCGCCTCCCGGGTTGACGCCATTCTCCTGCCTCAGCCTCCCGAGTAGCTGGGACTACAGGCGCCCGCCACCACGCCCGGCTAGTTTTTTGTATTTTTTAGTAGAGACGGGGTTTCACCGTGTTCGCCAGGATGGTCTCGATCTCCTGACCTTGTGATCCACCCGTCTCGGCCTCCCAAAGTGCTGGGATTACAGGCTTGAGCCACCGCGCCCGGCCTCAATTAGGTTTTAATTTTAATTTGGCATTGTTTGATGCTCAGACTGCTGCCATGTCATTTTCACACGACTCTGCCTTTGGGGACAGCGAGTTGTCCTGTCCTGCGCATGGATCCCCTCATGATCTCGAGTGACCTGAGCCTCTGTGGGGAGCTCTGAGCTTCCTCCTGGCTCCTGCTGCCCCGGCTGTCCGCTGATGGAAACCCCAGAGCGAGCTCAAGCCCCGGGCCAGCTTTGGACGGCTTTGCCCTTGCTGAGCCAGCGCCGTGAGCCCGTGTGCTCTCTCTCTGCACATGTTTGCCGGTGACCCCTGGGAAGTGTTTCTACGAGGATGGGGGGTTGACGGGGCAAAGGGCAAGTGCCCACCGCCTACCAGACAGCGCCGGTGCGTCTCCAGCTCGGCTTCCCCGCCAGCCCCTCGGGCCTGCTCCCTGCAGCCTCTCCAACAGCTGCACCCTTGTCAGAGCTCTGCCAGCCTGGTGGGTGTAGTTTCAACTTGTATTTTGTTATTATGAGAGAAACTGAACATCCTTTCATTAAGGGATATGCGTATGCACA
>NW_016849627.1:0-783 GCF_001698545.2 Rhinopithecus bieti | reverse complement strand
ATATTCCATTCCATTCCATTCCATTCCATATTCCATTCCATTCCATTGCATTCCGTCCATTCCATATTCCCTTCCATTCCATATTCCCTTCCATTCCATTCCATTCCATTCCATTCCATATTCCATTCTATTCCATTCCATTCCATATTCCATTCCATTCCGTATTCCATTCCATTCTATTCCCTATTCCCTTCCATTCCATTCCATATTCCATAAGCAACTTCAGCAAAGTCTCAGGATACAAAATTAATGTGCAAAAATCACAACCATTCTTATACACCAATAACAAACAAACAGAGAGTCAAATCATGAGTGCACTCCCATTCTCAATTGCTTCAAAGTGAATCAAATACTAGGAATCCAACTTACAAGGGATGTGAAGGCCCTTTTCAGGGAGAATTACAAACCACTGCTCAATGAAATAAAAGAGGACACAAACAAATGTAAG
Source organism: Rhinopithecus bieti (assembly GCF_001698545.2). Taxonomy (NCBI): domain Eukaryota; kingdom Metazoa; phylum Chordata; class Mammalia; order Primates; family Cercopithecidae; genus Rhinopithecus; species Rhinopithecus bieti. Next base: position 335 of record NW_016849627.1, on the reverse strand, counting down.
AACACACCATGCTCATGGATAGGAAGAATCAATATCGTGAAAATGGCCATACTGCCCAACGTAATTTATAGATTCAATGCCATCTCCATTAAGCTACCAAGGACTTTCTTCACAGAATTGTAAAAAAAAAACTGCTTTAAAGTTCATATGGAACCAAAAAAAGAGCCTGCATTGCCAAGACAATCCTAAACAGAACAAAGCTGGAGGCATCACACTACCTGACTTCAAACTATACTATAAGGCTACAGTAACCAAAACAGCATGGTACGGGTACTAAAATGGAGATATAGACCAATGGAACAGAACAGAACCCTCAGAAATAATACCACATATCT
>NW_016849626.1:0-962 GCF_001698545.2 Rhinopithecus bieti | reverse complement strand
CATTTTTTTTAAAGGAGCCACAGGGGCTCACGATGCATTTGAAATGGTACAGACTGAAGATGAACAGCTACCTATCTAGAAAGAGGGGAGTAGGCATGCCTGGTTCCCTTCTCTTCCTAGCAGATACCCGGGGGTAAATGAGGGAAGGAGAGAAGAGTGTCCTCTTTCCCTCTTTTGTCCTTGCATCCCCGAGTTCCAGTGACCTTGGCAGGTGCTGCCATAGATGTCAATGAGACTTGCCCCCAAGAAGCAGGGAGACCTAGAGAATAAGAATTATCCACTCTCAACTGTGTCCCTTTCCAACCTACTGTCAATAGCCTTAGAGTTCCCTAGACCTCATTTATGCCATGTGTATTAACATGGTTTTTATTCATAAAACAGGAAGTTTGGGGTGGGCTTAATCAGCAGGAACCAGCCACACTCACCTGCACTGTGCCTTGTAATCTCTGCTGTCATTTGCCTCTGGATCCCTCAGGTCCAATTTTCTTTCCTAGGGCTTTGACCTGAAGCTTGGAATTGAGTCTGGGACAAAATATATCTTGGGGTGGGGTGTCAGGGGTGGGTGGTGGTTGCATGAAATCCTTATGATAAGCTAAATGCTAAAGTAAAACTGTGGAACTGAATCCTCCCCAACAAGGGAAAGGAAAGAATGTCTTTTGACACACTCAGATAACTGATAGCTATAGTTACGCTTGCTCGGATTTGGGTGCATGGTGCTTGGCTTTTGTTAGCTTCCTTGGTTTTACTTTCCCAGAAGGAAACCTCTGGGTGATGGGCACCCTACTTATTCCCTATTTACTCTATCACCTGGCAAAATTTGCAGGATAATTGCTCAGAACTAGAATATTGACACCGATTTGTACATTACCCATCCCTTTTGTTCTTTCTGAGCTGCAGCTGGAGATTGCTGATAGGTTCACAGGAACAAGCAGAGTTAATCTAAAATGTAGGCAAAAACTTAA
>NW_016849625.1:0-1097 GCF_001698545.2 Rhinopithecus bieti | reverse complement strand
AAACTAACTCACACCTTTATTCTCCTCCTTGCCTGTTAAAATATAGAGGTCCCATGAGCTTATTTAAAGATTTTTTTCTCTAAGTTGAAATATTCATTAATTTACATTCATTGCTGCAAATTAGCTAGTACTTTAAATGGAAGACTTGTTTGTTTTCTCGGAATTTGATTACATCTGTTTAGACAAAATCATCACATTTACAATGCTATAGGTTGTGTGAAAACTTGATTATACTCCAAAATTTTCGGTTTATTAAATTCTCTAGAGAACAATAGTTTGTAAATGTAATTTGTCTGATGCAGACTTGATTAGTGCTCCTTGTCATTACTGACTGCTTTGGAGACTCATGGATTTTTTTTCTATTGTTCTTATGTATGTTAAAATTTTCTGTCGCTTATTACAGGCACACACACACACACACACACACACACACACACACCTGCCTTTACCTGTGATTATTAATATTGTGAAGCCTATACTGCTATCTCTGATTTTAACTTATATGTTACAGTTATGTCTGCCTCCTAGATATCTAGATAACTTGCTGTGAGGTGTATATATGTATATATATATAGGACATACTTGCCTTGAGTCCTAGTAATGTCTCGTTATTATACACCCCTATGCAAACACATGACCTTTTTGATATGGAAGAGATTTCAATTTTTGAAAGTTTTGTATTAGGGGAAGGACCAAGGAAAATAAAATAAGAGCCAGACCAAGCCAAAAAAGGTGTGTGTGCATATGGGTGTTGAGTAAGAAAGACAGGGAGATAGACAGAGACAGAGAGATTAAGACACAGAATGAGAGAGAGAGAATGAGTGAGAAGGGTTGGGGTGATTTTCATAATTGGATAATCAGAGAGAAACAGGATTGAGTTAAACGTTCCTTTGTATACATCAGTTGACAGACTGGTAAAGAGCATTGAACAATGCAAACTAAGAGTTGCCAAATTATATTCCTTATCTTCTTCCAATAATAAGTGTTAAAAAGTCAACCATATACATTTGTGTATAGAACTATAATGAAGGGTATAATTTGTTTTCTGTAGAGAACTCACCTATGGCTTAGTTTTTGACTCGTTAAATACAGATACA
>NW_016849623.1:5128-7253 GCF_001698545.2 Rhinopithecus bieti | reverse complement strand
CTTACTATTTTTATTAATTAAAGCCCATAGTTTATTTAGGTTTCCTTAGTTTTACTTAGTATCCATTTTAGTTTCCCAATCTCATTCATGAAACCACATTATATTTAGTTAAAATATCTCTTTGGATTCTTCTTAGTTGTAATATTTTATTTTTAAAAATATGTTAATGAGAACAAAATCGCATAACGCAATTAACCATTTTAAAGTGTCCAATTGAAAAAAGAGCAACATGACCAACTAGATGCAGCTAGGAAGTGCCACTCTCATTCATAGAGACTGGATTTTGAACTAAACCACTGTAATTTTAGCAGATCTTTAGAGATAAAATGCCAAATGTGAATGGAGAAAAGAGGCAGATGCTGAGGCTGAAGAGGGAGAAAGTGAGGAACCCTATCTGGGGGGCCTGAATGCTAGCGCTGATTCCTGGACCTTAATGCTCCTGGGGAAGGGAACATAGCTGGAAATATTAGAAAACACAAAAGAGCCACCTGGTTGAATAAGAGCCTATTTAGCACCCACTGCTCTTAAGTGCTGTCTACAGGAAACACAGGCCAAAATAACAACAGCAAAAAACACTTCACTATTTCACCCCTATGAAACACTGACATCAAAATTCAAAACAAAGACCTTGTATAGAGGCTTGAAATGGAACCAACTTACTATACTCAATTGGCACCACAGCTGAAGGAACAACAGCCCTCCCAGATGAGAAACAATCAGTGCAAGAACTCTGCCAATTAAAAAAGCCAGAGTGTACCCTTACCTCCAAACAAGCCTACTAGCTCCCCAGCAATGGTCCTTAACCAGTCTACGATAACTGAAATGACAGACATGAAATTCAGTATCTGGATTGCAAGGAAGCTCACTGAGATCCAGGAGAAAGTTGAAACCCAATCCAAGGAAGCCAAGCAATCATTATAATAATTCAAGAGCTGAAAGATGAAATTTCCATTTTAAGAAACACCAAAACTTAACCTTTTGAGCTGAAAAATTCCCTATGAGAATTTCATAGTACAATTGCTAGTACTAAGAGCACAATAGACCAAACAGAGAAAAGAATCTCACAGCTCAAAGACTAGTTCTTTGAGTCAACTCATTTAGACAAAAAACAGAAAAATTATTTTTAAAAAATAAACAAAACCCTGAAGAAATATGGGATAATGTAAAGAGACCAAATCTATAACTTATTGGCATATCTCAAAGATGTGCCATTTTATGCTGGATAAGGCCTTGGGACATGTGAAATTAGATTCATAGCTATACAAAGAATGTTATAAAGACAATATATTTTATATAAAAAAGGATCTTGTTTGGTAAAATCTTGTCTTAAAATAATTAGTCATTTAAAAAAAGGGATGTTTAGGACAAGTCAGAAAATCTAAGCATGTCACAGATGGTTTGTGTAAGTTGAGAAAGGATTTCTGAAAGGGAATTTATGCAAGAAATGTACAATTTAAAGGTTGTGAGGTCTCCTAAATGTTTCATAAAATGCTGCTATGAATCTTAACTGTATAACCTACCTGCTTTACAGCTAGATAAGACTTGGGAACATGTGGAGTTAGCCACACCCCCTAGCTGGAAAGAGTCAGACCTTATCTGCACTTTTGACTGGCATCCTAGGTTTCACACATGGTACATAATTAAAATCACTTACAAACCAGGTTTTTCACCAAAAGTAATAGTTGCTAAGAGTTAACAGTGTGACATATATGTGAGACTACTGAAGAAACAGTTTTATGAACAAAGTATGAAAGGAAAGTAGAATGTACTTTTGATAAAAGATCATATAATGATGGCCTGGCACGGTGGCTCACACCTGTAATCCCAGCACTTTGGGAGGCCAAGGTGAGTGGATCATGAGGTCAGGTGTTCAAGACCAGCCTGGCCAACATGGAGAAACCCCATCTCTACTAAAAATACTAAAATTAGTTTGGCGTGGTGGTGCACACCTGTAGTCCCAGCTACTAGAGACGCTGAGACAGGAGAATCACTCAAACATGGGAGGCGGAGCTTTCTGTGAGCCTAGATTGTGCCACTGCACTGCAGCCTGGGTGACAGAGTGAGACTCCATCTAAATAAAAAAATTTAAAAAATTTAAAAAAAAAAGATTATATAAAGGCATGGG
>NW_016849623.1:0-1715 GCF_001698545.2 Rhinopithecus bieti | reverse complement strand
AAGAAGAAAAAAAGAAACAAAGAACAAATGAAATGAATAGAAAATATTTATAAGCATGAAATATATCAATCATATGTATTAATATAAATAAAATAAGATATTAGTATAAATAATTACTTTAAATATGATGGTCCAAATATACTAACAAACAATAGAAATTGTCAGAGTGAGGAAAGGACAAAATCAACTCTATATGTCTAAAAGAAAGACATTTTCAATGTAAAGACACAGATAATTTAAAAATAAAGAGGTAAAGAAAAGTATACGGTGTTAACATTTATCAAAATAAAGCATGTTACCAAAAGTTAATGTTTTCAGGGAATGTTTTTGTTAAAAAACCTTCACCAACTTGGGCTATTTGGGATAATAATGTTGATCACCTTCCACGGTGGGTTATAACATTAATATATACATATTATTCACTACTAGTTTGTACTGTACATTACATAAGTGTAAAAAAAGTATGAGTAGCTATATTATTTTTTGAAAAGGCAGACTTCAGAGAAAGGAAAATGATCAGAAATGAAGAGGCATTTTTAAATAATAAAGAGTCAATTACCTAAGAGAATATAACAATCCAAAACATGTACACACCTAAAAAGTAGAGTATATAAGGCAAGAACTGATGGCACTGCAAAGATAAACAGACAATTCTACTATTATAGTTGGAGACATCAAAAACTCATGGTAAGTAATTGACAGATTAAGCAGGCAAAATATCAGTAAGAATAAAGATGACCTGAGCATCACTTCAATCATTTTGATCACTTAGTAGTTATAGAATCATCCATATGAAAAGAGCAGAATACACATTCTTCAAAAACTCACATGAAATATTTAAAAAGACCACATTTTGTGCTATAAAACATGTATTAACACATTTGAAAGACTATGTATCAAATAAAAAATAAAGTATGTTCTAGACCACAATAAATATGAATCTTTTTTAAATTTTAATTTAAATATTGACATATTTTAAATAACCCATGGTTCAAAAAAATTAAAGATAAATGTAAAAGTCATTTAGCTACATGAAAAGAAAAGTACAATCAGAATTTGTGGGATGCAGAGTTAGCCATGCTTAAACGAAAATGTATAGTGTTGTCATATATTTGCCAGAGCAATCAGGCAAGAGAAAGTAATAAACGGCATTCGAGTAGGAACAGAAGAAATTAAATTATACCTGTTTGCTGACAACATGATCCTATATCTAGAAAACCCCATAGTCTGAGTGGAAAAGCTCCTTCAGCTGATAAAATACTTCAGCAAAGTGTCTGGATACAAAATCAACTTACAAAAAATCACTAGCATTTCTACACACAAACAACAGCCAAACAGAGAGCCAAACCAGGAAGGTAATCTCATTTACAATTGCTACAAAAAGAATAAAACACGTAGGTATACAGCTAACTGGGAAGGTGAGAAATCTCTACAATGAGAATTACAAAACACTGTTCAAAAGAATCAGAGAAGACACAAACAAATGAAAAAAGCATCCCATACTCAGCGATAGGAAGAATCAATATCATTAAAATGAACATACTGCCCAACGCAATTTACAGATTAAATGCTATTCTTATCCAATTACCAGCAACATTCTTCACAGAACTACAAAACACTATTTAATATTCATATGGAACCGAAAAGAGCTTGAATAACCAATGTCATAGTAAGCAAAAGAAGAAAGCTGGGTTTCTCTCGGCCTTAGCGCCATT
>NW_016849622.1:0-1314 GCF_001698545.2 Rhinopithecus bieti | reverse complement strand
AAAAAAAAAAAAAAAAAAAAAGTTATTACATTAAGAATATCATCTCCCCGCCCTCATTTTGGTTTAGATGTTTGTACCCTCCAAATCTCATGTTGAAATGTGACCTCCAGTGTAGAAGGAGGGCCTCTTGGGAGGTGTTTGGGTCATGGGGGTGGATCCTTCATAAAAGGGTTAGTGCTGTCCTCAACATAATGAGTGAGTCCTCACTCTATGAGTTCACACAAGATCTGGTTGTTTAAAATGAGCCTAGCAATTCCTCACTGTCTGTCTTGCTCCTTCTCTCGCCGTGTGACACACCAGCTCCCCTTCACCTTCTGCCATGATTGGAAGCTTCCTGAGACCCCATCAGAAGCAGATGCTGGCCCATGCTTCTTATTAAGCCAATAGAACCATGAACCAAAATAAACCTCTTTACCTTATAAATTACCACGCTTTGAGCATTCCTTTATAGCAACACAAGAATGGACTAATACACCTCTGAGATGGGCTTTCCCTTTGTCACCCAGGCTAGAGTGCAGTGGCATGATCATGGCTCATTGTAGCCTTGGACTTCTGAGCTCAAGCAGTGCTCTTGCATCAGCCTCCCAAAGTGCTGAGATCACAGGCATGAGCCACTGTGCCAAGCCAAGAATATCTTTTTAAAAAATACTGATTAAAGATGGCTGATTGAACAAATGTGTTTACCCCAAACCTCTATTAAAATAAAATAAAAGGATTTTAACAAATTAAAAGGGGGAGAAAATAATGACAGCAACAAAATTTTAAGGGCTAAAAAATAGGATACTTAGTACGTCACGTAACAAACTGAGAAGGCTAAATTCTAAATCAACACAGGGGAAACCAAGAAGCAAGCCAGTTCCCAGGATAGGCTACCCCAAAAGCCTCCCTCCTAAATGGAGTTTAGTGGCTGTTGCAGAAGATGTAATAGAGGGTCTCTAAGCCAGAACTAGGGACACTAGGCATGATAAAGAGTGGGAATACCATGCCGAAAGCAGACAGATTTGAAAACAGGTTTATATAATGAAACACTATTCTCAGTCCAAATTCAACCTCCAGAACAGAGGCAGTCAGCATAAGGAACCATTCCAAGAAGGAGAGTAGACGTTTACCTTTTAGAAAACTTTCTCAGACCAAGAAAAGACCTAAAGACAAGGATATCCCCTCCCATAGAAATGGCCCAGATTGATCATTGTAAAGACAAAAGGCAACAAGCTTCATCCATGGCACAGAGGTGTCCATTAGCTCTAAAATATAAGTGAAGGGCCAGAGTTATCATACATCTGAAAAAAGCCTCCACCAGGGAAGACAGAGACA
>NW_016849621.1:0-1354 GCF_001698545.2 Rhinopithecus bieti | reverse complement strand
CACCGCGCCCGGCCGAATCAGACCTCTTTTAGCTCCAGTCCTGGTTCAGTACTCTCCAGGTGTGTGACCCTGGACAAGATGTTCAAGCCCCAAGCCTGTGAGTCTCTAACTAAGGTTGTGTAGAATAAATGAGGTGGTGTACATAAAACCTTTGATAAAAAGAGAATGTTCAATAAAGGTAACAGGATACTGTGACCCCAAATAGCCGCAGCGCCTTCTCCTGTGGGTGGAGGGTGGAGCCTGCGGGTATTTGTATGTGCTTTCTCCCCCACACTGTGGGCATGTATTTCTATTTTTAAAGCTAAATTGAAATGAACCCTAGTTCAACCCTGAATGGGAAGAAGTATTACAAAAGGGCAATAGGCTATCAGAGACGGGGTGTGGAAGTGGGAGAGGCAGGTCCCTATTTACTTAGGGAATATTTACCAGTCTCTACCATGTGTGGAATCTGTGCTTAGCACTGAGGATAGAGCAGAGGGTGAGACAGACAGTCACCCCTGCCCCGATGGTGGCTGCCATCCAGCAGGGAGGGCAGCTGTGAAGCATTACATACGTGCTTACTTGTCATTGTGCATGTATGTTGTATGTTACGAACAAGTGCAGGGCACCCCGAGTTCATGGACAGGGGCTGTAACTAGTCTGGTTTGGTGAACAGCTGATGAAGGCAGTGCTGGGAGATGATAAATGTCCCTCCCGTCCGTTAGGACTTGCAGGTAATGGTCTCCCATGCCCCTCCCTTGGCTCCAGGCTGTCTAGTGAAGGTGATCATTCTAATTGCCCCATTAGGACATCGAGGTTTCTTAACTAAACCCTGAATGATACCTTGGATTTCTGGATTCTGGCCAACATGTTGAAGTAAGTCAATCTGGCTGGGCACGGTGGCCCACGCCTGTAATCCCAGCACTTTGGGAGGCCGAGATGGGCACATCACCCGAGGTCAGGAGTTTGAGACCAGCCTGACCAACATGGTGAACCCGTCTCTACTAAAAATACAAAAATTAGCTGGGCATGGTGGCGGGTGCCTGTAGTCCCAGCTACTTGGGAGGCTGAGGCAGGAGAATTGTTTGAACCCAGGAGGTAGAGGTTGCCGTGAGCCTAGATCGCGCCATTGCACTCCTGCCTGGGTGACAGAGGGAGACTCTGTCTCAAAAAAAAAAAAAGAGAAAGAAAGAAAAAAGGAAAATGAAAAGAAAAAACAGATAGATCGATCTGGGCCCCAGCCACTCCGTGCTCTCATGAGTTTCCATCAGACCTGTTCCATATTCTGGATCTGTGCATGCCAAAGGCTATGTGGGAAGATTTCATTTCAGGTCTCTTGAGAACAGGGTCAGATGGAGGAGGCAGGTTTTATTTC
>NW_016849620.1:0-246 GCF_001698545.2 Rhinopithecus bieti | reverse complement strand
AGGTGGCAACGAGAGAGCTTCCTGGTCACGCCCAAGGGGCCCTGCTGGGGAAAAGCTATACCCTCCATCCACAGTGGGGCCGAAGCAGTGTTGTCCTGGGATTGATTTATTTCTTCCCTTCTCGTCTTTTCTTTTCTTTCCTTCCTTCCTTCCTTCCTTCCTCCCTCTCTCTCTCCTTCCTTCCTTCCTTCCTCTCTCTCTCTCTCTCCTTCTTTCGTTGCTTCCTTCCTCTCTCTCCTTTCTTTC
>NW_016849619.1:0-431 GCF_001698545.2 Rhinopithecus bieti | reverse complement strand
CTCTAGTCCTATTTTGTTTAATATCTACTTAAAATCACATTTCTGTTACAATCCACACTGATTGTATTTTTCTGAGGTTGGAATCTATTTTGCTTCTTGGCTTCAGTTCATATTTCTTCAGCTTCTATTTAGAAATAATGCATATCAATTAATTTAGTTTCAACAGTTAATTATGTTCTTTGGTTTTTAATTAATTTGATATTAAAAAATTAAACATTTGCCAAATCAATAAAATTAGTTCAATCCTTTATTAACTTATATATATTATTTCTCACTGAATTTTATTTTTCCTCATGAATTATTAATTAACATTTCAAAATAAAGCATGGTTTCATAGACTGTGGGGAAAAGAGAGATCAGACTGTTACTGTGTCTATATAGAAAGAAATAGACATAGGAGACTCCATTTTGTTCTGTATTTGAGATGATGT
>NW_016849618.1:0-761 GCF_001698545.2 Rhinopithecus bieti | reverse complement strand
AAAAAAAAAAAAAAAAAAAAAATTCTCTTGTAAAAACATATGAAAGTTTACTGAGTATGAATCTTAAGCAATTTGAATAACTGTTGGGTTAATGCTTAGACTGTGAGAAAATTGCCAACTTTTCACACTTTTCATTAGTTTTTTTTTCCCCTTTAATTGTACAATAATAAATCAGGCATCATAATATTTGCAAACTGCCCCCTGTTCTCTAATAATCTGTGTTCATTTCTTCTTGTGCTGACTGCAGTCTGACTCTCTTGAGTGAGCTGCTTTATCTGCAGCACCTGGAGGTGTTGGCTGTTTTCTTGGGCCTCTGCATACCAGGGGAGGGACAACTGTTTTCTTGATCGTCACTGCTTTTATAAGACCATAGTTAACACCTCCTGCCTCAATATCCCCTACCTCCATCCTTACCTAAACCTATCTTGGAGAAACACTTTCTTAGATTATAACATCCTACATTCTTAGTGCAACAGTTTTCTATCATTCTCTTGGTGATTCCTATCATTTGTTGTACTATATAGTAAATGACTTAATACGTTCTCTCCTTTCTACCTCCACCATTGTTCTTCATGGCTTTAGTTAGCCACATAGATTATGCATGTCAAACTCTGGCCTCTCAGCACCTATATTCTCTTTCAGCAATCTTACCTTCTACTCCAGGGGTCAACAGACTTTTTCTGTAAAAGGGTTTGTATTTTCAGTTTTCTGGACATGTCTTTGTTACAATTATTAAACAATGCAGTCCTAGCTTTTTTTTT
>NW_016849617.1:0-965 GCF_001698545.2 Rhinopithecus bieti | reverse complement strand
AAATCCACACGAGCCGAAAAAATAGATAGAGAAAGATGCAGAGAATGATAAAATAGATATTTCAAATCAATGGAAAAGAGGAGGAAAAAAATGGAAGAAAAGGTCATTAAAAAAAGATTACTTCACTGCTCGGGAGCAGGGAGAGAGAGAGAAAAGAGAAAAGTCAGATTCAGCTTGGGCTCTGAGCTACAGTTCTGGAGGGATGCAGAGGGGAGTGGGGGATTCTCACTTTGGAAGACTTAGAGCCATGCTTTTGTTCATTGCCTTTTTTTTTTTTTCTTTAAAGAGACAGGGTCTCTCTCTGTCGCCTGGGTTGGAGTGCAGTGATGTGATCATAGTTCACTGCAGCCTCCACCTCCTGGGCTCAAGCAATCCTTCTGCCTCAGCCTCCCAAGTAGCTGGGACTACAGGCATGTGCCACAATGCCCGGCTAATTTTTTATAGAGAAGGGGGTTCTTGCTATGTTGCCCAGGCTGGTCTCAAACTCCTGGGCTCAAGCGATCCTCCAGCTTTGGCCTCCCAAAGTGCTGAGATTACAGGCATGAGCCACCGCGCCCGGCCGTCACTGTCATTTCTGAAGTTGGGTCACATTCTCTGGTTTGGCTGAGGCTGGTCTCTGAGGGGGCCTAGGTGGGGAGGAGGGGCCGGTGCCAGGGAGGGGAGGAGGGCTAGGGGCTTTGAGAGGTGAGGGGTGGAGGGGAAGAGAGTGGAGGTGATGGTTGGGGGAGAAATGCAAAGTTACAATCCCCCAGGGGATGTGTCTGATTTGGGGTGCCGTGGAGACCCCAGGATGGGCAGCTTCAGCTAAGAGCAAGCAAAGATGGCTGAAGGCTGAAGGGAAGGAGGAAATATGTTCCATGCTTTATCGAGTCTACATGACTGCATTCTGTTGGCTAAGAGAGTTTTCTAGTTTAATGCAAAAGAGAGAGATGGCTCTGTTTTTTAGAGATATATAGATATATATA
>NW_016849616.1:0-764 GCF_001698545.2 Rhinopithecus bieti | reverse complement strand
ATCTTGAATAAAATAAAGTATATTTCTGGGCTATTTTAATTATCTCTCTGGTGTAATAAAATAACACATATTTTAGCTTTTATAATGTATTTATATAAGAAAGAGTAATTCTCTCATTACTCATCTCTGGTAATAATTTACATATATCGTCCATTCTATTCTCTTGGAATAACTTTAAAGTCTATATATCGAGATAAATCAATGACATTGTAAAATTCATTAAAATTGTATTAAGTCTACACATTAAATGGTGAATTTCTGATATCTACACATTAAATGGTGAATTTCTGACATCTTACTCTATTTTTGTTCTGATTAAGGAAAATGAGACTTTCCTCCACTATTTTTTTCCCCTTTATGTAATTTAAGAACATTTTACTTTTCCATTTATATCTCTGATTTAGTTTTATGTATTGTAATTATATTGTTACATTTGAGTGAAAATATTTTCATTTTAACTTAATTAACTTTTAATGTTAGATAGGAAATATTTGTGTCCAAATATTATAATAGTGCCTCATATGAAGAGTAATGTTGATTTCTTGATACAGAGTCACAGCTTTTATTAACTTTTTATTTTATTACATTGTATATTGGGATACATTTTCTATGATATTTGCTTTGAAAGGATAATTAATTGAAGATTCTTCAAAGCTTAGTATATGATGTTTTGACATTAGTTCCCATATTTCATTTAACGTTTTATGATACAATTATATTTTTAAGACGTGGAGTCCTAATAATTTAATTTTAGAAATATAAAG
>NW_016849615.1:0-2076 GCF_001698545.2 Rhinopithecus bieti | reverse complement strand
GTCCCTTTGCACATTCTCCAAAAAGAGTGTTTACTACATGCTGAATCAAAACAAAGTTTACCTCTGTGGGATGAATCCACACATCACAAAGCACTTTCACAGAAGATTTTAGTATTTACATGAGAATACTCTGTATTTCCCCATGGCCCTCAAAAGCACCCAAATGTCCCTCCATAGATTCTCCAAAAAAAAAAAAAGGTTTATAACATGCTGAGTCAAAAGAAATCTTTAACTCTGTGAGATGAATCCACCCATCACAAAACAGTTTCAGATAGTTTCTTTCAGGTTTTTACCTTGTGATACTCGGTTTTTTCCCAAGGGACTCAATGGACTCCAAAATATCCCTTCACAGATGGTCCAAAAAGAGTGTTTCTAACCTGGTGGATAAAAGGAAATATTTAACTCTGTAGGATGAATCCAAGCACCACAAAGCAGTTTGAGAGATAGCTTCTTTCTAGTGTTTATTTAGAGATACTCAGTTTTTCCCCAGAGCAGTCAATAGGCTCTCAAATGTCCCTTTGCAGATTCTCCAAAAAAGTGTTACCAACCTGCTGAATCAAAAGAAAGGTTTAACTCTGTACTGTGAATCCACAATTCACAAAATGGTTTCACAGATAGCTTCTTTCTAGTTTTTTCATGAGGATATTTGATTTTTTCCCTTAGGCCTCAATCTGTTCCTATATGTCCCGTTGCAGATTCTCCAAGAAAGTGTTTCCAAGCTGCTGAATCAAAAGAAAGATTTAACTCTGTGAGATAAATCAACACATCACAATTCAGTTTCACACAAAGCTTCTTTCTAGTTTTAACTGGAGATATTTTGTTTTCCTCCATTGACCTCCATGGGCTCCCAAATGCCCTTTGCAGATTCTCCATAAAGGGTGTTTCCAACTCTTTGGTTAAAAAAAAAAAAAAGGTTTAACTCTGTGAGATAAATCCACACATCACAGAGCAGATTCACAGATAGCTTTTCCCTAGGTTTTACCTGGAGATGTTCAGTTTTCTCTGATACGGCTCAATGATTTCTTAAATGTCCCCTCACAGATTCTTCAAAGAGAGTGTTTCAAACCTGCCGAATCAAAATAAATGTTTCACTCTGTGAGATGAACCCACACATCACAAAGTGGTTTCACAGAGACCTTCCTTCTAGTTTTTAGCTGGAGACCTTTGGCTTTTCCCTTTGGGCCTCAATGGGCTCCCAAATGTCCTTTTGCACACTCTCCAAAAAAGAGTGTTTCCAAATTGCTGAATCAAAAGAAACGTTTAATTCTGTGAGAATACACACATCACAAAGCTGTTTCACAGACAGCTTCTTTCTAGTTTTTACCTGGGAATATTTGTTTTTTCCCTATGTGGCTCTGGGGTCCCAAATGTCCCGTCACAGTTTCTCCAAAAAAAGTGTTTCCAATCTGCTGAATCAAAAGATAGATTAACTCTGTGAGATGAACGCACACACAACAGAGTAGTTTCACAGATAGTTTCCTTGTTTGTACCTAACAATATCAGAGTTTTCCACATGGGCCTCATTGGGCTCCCATCTCTCCCCTTGCAGATACTCCAAAAAAGTGACTTCAACCTACTAAATAAAAGAAAATTTCAACTCTGTGAGACGAATCCATACATCATAAAGCTGTTTCAGAGATAGCTTCTTTCTAGTTTTAACTGTGATATTCAGTTTTCTCCATGGGCCTCAATAACTTCCAAATGTCTCTTCAGAGATTCTCCAAAAAAAGTTTTCCAACCTCCTAAAAAAGAGTAGTTAAGTCTGTGAGATTAATCCACACATCACAAAGCAGTTTTGAAGATAGCTTCTTTCTAGTTTTTCTCTGGAAATATTTTGTTTAATCCCATTGGCCTCAACTGGCTAGATAATGTCTCTTTGTAAATTCTCCAAAGTGTGTCTCCAACCTGCTTCATGAAAGAATGGTTTAACTCTGTGAGGTGAATCCACACATTATGAAGCAGTTTCACAGATAACTTCTTTCTATTTTTTATCTGGGGATATTCTATTTTTTTATATGGACCTCAATGGGTACTAAATGTCCATGCCACACATCTAAAAAAAAGTATTTCCAACCT
>NW_016849614.1:0-965 GCF_001698545.2 Rhinopithecus bieti | reverse complement strand
CTCGGCCTCCCAAAGTGCTGGGATTACAGGCTTGAGCCACCGCACCCGGCCAGGATTTTTTTTTCTTTCTTTCTTTTCTTTTTTTTTTCTGAGACGGAGTCTCGCTCTGTCACCCAGGCTGGTGTGCAGTGGCACGATCTCAGCTCACTGCAACCTCCACCTCCCAGGTTCAAGTGATTCTCCTGCCTCGGCCTCCTGAGTAGCTGGGATTATAGGCACACACCACCACGCCCGGCTAATTTTTGTATTTTTCATAGAGACAGAGTTTCACCATGTTAGTCAGGCTGGTCTCGAACTCCTGGAGGTCAGGATTTCAAGACCAGCTTGGGCACCATGGTGAAACCCCGTCTTTACTGAAAATATAAAAATCAGCCGGGCGCCTGTGGTGCCAGCTACTTGGGAGGCTGAGGCACGAGAATTGCTTGAATTGGGAGGTGGAGATTGCAGTGTGCCAAGAGTGTGCCACTGGACTCCAGCCTGGGAAACAGGAACTCAAAAACAAAACAAAACAAAACAAAAACAAGCCTTCAATCTCATTGCATCAGAAGCCAAAGTCACCCAATTATTTCTATTGTTGGAACCAAACAAGTCTTGACTAGAGCAGGAACTTTTTCTAAGCTCCTAGAATATAGTTGTCACACGTTGACTAGCTGTCATCAACTCCCTCCCCACAGAATAGTAGCTCTTTATACCTGCTGAGATCCTGCGGTAAATGGTCAGGTCACCAGCAATTACACTGTTGCTACACCCTGACCTTTTTTTTTTTTTTTTGAGATGGAGTCTTGCTTTGTTGCCCAGGCTGGGGTGCAGTGCTGTGATCTCAGATCACTGCAACCTCTGCTTCCCCGTTTCAAGCGATTCTCTTGCCTCAGCCTCCCAAGCAGTTGGGACCACAGGTGTGCACCACCATGCCCAGCTAATTTTGTATTTTAGTAGAGTTGGGGTTTCTGAAACTTTTTTTTTTT
>NW_016849613.1:0-815 GCF_001698545.2 Rhinopithecus bieti | reverse complement strand
ATCTTAAAAGGGATATTTTGGAGCACAGTGAAAATTATGGTGACATAGGAACCATCCTCATAGAAAAGTAGAAAGAAGCTTCCTGAGTAACCACTTTGTGATGTACTAATTCATCTCACAGAGTTACAAGATTCTTTTCATGGATCACACTGACAGCACTGTTTTGGGGAATCTGAAAAGGGATATTTTGGATCACATTGAACCCTATGGTGACAAAGAAAATATCCTCACATAAAATTAGAAAGAAGCTTTATGAGAAACTGTTTTGCAATGTGTGAATTCATCTCACAGAGTTACACATTTCTTTCTTTGCATGGAGTGGTTGGTAACACTGTTTTCGTGGAAACTGCAAAGGGATATCTGGGAGCGTATTGATGCTTATGGTGAAAATGTAATATCCTCAGATAAAACAAGAAAGGAACTGTCTGAGAAACTATTTTGTAACGTGTGAATTCATCTCACAGAGAGACAGAATTCTTTTCATGAATTATTATGATAGCACTGTTTTGGGGAATTGGAGGAGGGATATTTTAGATCTCATTGAAGCCTATGCTGACAAAATAAATATCCTCAGATAAAACTAGAAAGAAGCTTTCTGAGAATCTGCTTGTGATGTGTGAATTCGTTTCATAGAAATGTTCTTTCCAGGGAGCAGTTTGCTAACACTGTTTTTGCGGAATCTGCAAAGGTATATTTGGAGCACATGGAGGCCTATAGTTAAAAGTAAATATCCTCGGATAAAACTAGAAAGAAACTTTCCGAGACACTGCTTTGAGATGTGGGAATTCATCTTGTTGAATGACACTGTTCTTTTC
>NW_016849612.1:0-361 GCF_001698545.2 Rhinopithecus bieti | reverse complement strand
CACAGCCATTCAGTCAGTCCTTGGCCCAGTGCTTAGGTATATTAACCCAGTGCTTAGGTATATTGACCCAACATATTGTATCTTCTGTCTTCTGGATCTCAGTGATACCGTTAACCCAGTTCCTGTAAACAGTAACTTAGAATTCATCTTTGTTTCCACCATCACATTTTCCAAAGAGTCACTAGCCTGGAGGCAGCCCCACCTCCCCACCTACAGAAAGAGCTTTCTGCCTGACAGCCAGCATAGGGGAGGCTTCATACCCTGGAGAGCCTGACATACAAAAAACCCTGAAGACTGCACTGAAAAAAAAAAAAAAAAAAAAAACCTTTAAAAAAAAAAAAAAAGTTCTTAAAATTGAGGG
>NW_016849611.1:0-951 GCF_001698545.2 Rhinopithecus bieti | reverse complement strand
AACCAAACACAGCATGTTCTCACTCATAGGTAGGAATTGAACGAGAACACTTGGACACAGGAAGGGGAACATCACACACCGGGGCCTGTCGTGGGGTGCGGGGAAGGGGGAGGGATAGCATTAGGAGAGATACCTAATGTAAATGACGAGTTAATGGGTGCAGCACACCAATATGGCACAGGGAGAAATTACACAAATCCACAGTTTTAATTTGAGATTTTACTATTCTCAGCAATTGATAGAACTAGGCATAAAAATCCATGAGTATGTAGAAAGTATGAATAACTATTCAAAACTTTAACTTACTTGAAATCTCCAAATCATGACATCCAACCACTGCAGAATACATTATTTTCTTTTTTTAACATTCTTTTCAAGTGCAAAAGGAACATTCACCAAGAAAGAACACATACTGCATCATTAAAACAAAAGTATTTTGAAATAAAGTGTGGTATGAAAACAAAAGTAACAGTAAATTTCAAAAGACTGAAATCTTAAAAAGTATGGTCTCTGGCCACAGGAGAATTAAATTAGAAATTGATAACAATGAAATACATAAAAGAACCCCAAATATTTGGAAATTTAGCAATATGCTTCTAAATAATCTATGAGTCAAAGAAGAAATCTGAAGAGAAACAAGAAAATATTTCAAGCAATGATAATGAAAATCAAAAAATGTGAGACGCATCAAAACTAGTAGAAAATTGCTAGAGGGAAAATTATAGCTTGAAGTGCTTATATGAGAAAGGAAGGATGCCTTAAAAATCAGTGTTAGAAGGTTCTAACTTAAGATGCTTGGAAAAAAGGAACAAATTAAAGCTAAAGTCAGTAAAAGGAAGTAAACAACAAAAATAGGAATAAATGAAATAAAACAGATTAAAGGTGACTCTTTAAAAGGTTAAAATTTGGGCCGGGCGCGGTGGCTCAAGCCTGTAATCCCAGCACTTTGGG
>NW_016849610.1:0-1094 GCF_001698545.2 Rhinopithecus bieti | reverse complement strand
CCTGCCACCGCACCCAGCTAATTTTGTATTTTAGTAGAGATGGTGTTTCATCACGTTGGCCAGGCTGGTCTCGAGCTCCTGACCTCAAGTGATCCACCCGCCTTGGCCTCCCAAAGTTCTGGGATTACAGGCATGAGCCACCACGCCCGGCCAGTATTCAACAAGCTCATATATGATGGTGATGCTGTTAATTGGTAAGTAGCAAGGTGAGAAACTGACAAAGTTTTCTCAGTATTGATGGAAGCCCTCACTTAAAACTAGATAGCATTTAACGATTTTGGTTAGTGGTGTCCTATCTTTAATTTAGCAGATTTTTAACTGTCATCTGCTAACCATAGTAAAGATTATGATACTAAAAGCATATGTTTTAGGGTTTAACGTCACAAGATTTTAAAATCTCTGTTATAGCTTTGGACAAATAACTTACTGAATCTCAGTTTTCTTATCTGCAAAATGTGAATAATTATACCTACGTAATACTGTGTTGATGGTTTATTCAATCACAAAAAGCATCTAAAATGCCCCACAATTATCATGTGAATTTAGAAATACTAGGTTCCTTCTACACATCTACACACAGGCACACGCATTAACACACACACAGATACACACACAAACAGGAGGGAGAGAGGGTGCTGTATAAGGAATCCACAAGATATGCAAAATGAATCTGGTATTTCTAAATTTGCATGATACTTGTTTAGATGCTTATTGTGTTTTAATAAACCATCAACCCAGTATTATGTAGGTATTATCACTTGTGTGTGTGTGTATATTCAGACACATCTTTTTTCAACATCTTCAATGCTGGAGCATTGTGTGAGCTAGAACCAAGCTAAGAGAGGGAGGTCTTCAAAGTTGTAATACATATGTGCTCAAGTGAGCACAGGCATCAAAATGAATTCATGAGTACCCTTTAAAATGCTGCATGTCATCTACCTGGTTATGGGATTGGGAAAAATTCTAATTTAGATCCCTTTCCAAGTGGCACACCATTGTGCTTTGCAAATGATAGACTCAAGAAGGAATAAATGTATTCCTGCTGTAAGTTTTGTCATGGGACAATTTTCATTTTTATAAATGGAAATTCGTTT
>NW_016849609.1:0-1097 GCF_001698545.2 Rhinopithecus bieti | reverse complement strand
CCCAAAGTGCTGGGATTACAGGCTTGAGCCACCGCGCCCGGCCCCTAAAATGTACAGATATCTAAAATATCTTTAAAACATATCTCTGTATCTAAAATGTACACTAAAAAAAAAAAAATACAGCCGGCGCGGTGGCTATTTCTAAGTAGTGTAATCCCAGCACTTTGGGAGGCTGAGGCGGGTGGATCATCTGAGCTCAGGAGTTCAAGACCACCTGGCCAATATAGTGAAATCCCGTCTTTACTAAAAATATAAAAAATTAGCTGGGCATGGTGGCAGGTGCCTGTAATCCCAGCTACTAAGGAGGCTGAAGCAGGAGAATCGCTAGAATCCAGAAGGTGGAGGTTAAAGGAAGCCGAGATTGTGCCATTGCACTCCAGCCTGGACAAAAGAGTGAAACTCCATCTCAAAAAAAAAAAAAAAGAAAAGATAGTTGATAATGTGAATTAGGGAAAAGAAGATGGCATTTGTGAATGTCAGAAAAAAAGGAAAATTTAGTTTTCTTTTTTTTTCCAGAGGGAGTTTCGCTCTGTGGCCCAGGCTGGAGTACTACGTGATCTCGACTCACTGCAAACTCCGCCTCCAGGGATCAAGCGGTTCTCTTGCCTCCCAAGTAGCTGGGATTACAGGTGCCCGCCACCACAATTGGCTGATTTTTTGTTTTGTTTTTTTTGAGATGGAGTCTGGCTCTGTTGCCTAGGCTGGAGTGCAGTGGTGCAATCTGGGCTCACTGCAACTTCCGCCTCCTGGGTTCAAGACATTCTCCTGCCTCAGCCTCCCGAGCAGCTGAGACTACAGGCACACACCACCATGCCCAGCTAATTTTTGTATTTTTAGTAGAGACCGGGTTCACTGTTGGCCAGGCTGGTCTCGAACTCCTCACCTCGTGATCCACCCGCCTCGGCCTCACAAAGTGCTGGGATTACAGACGTGAGCCACTGAGCCCGGACTGAAAATTTAGTATTTTACTCAAATCCATTAGGCTGCAGGAATGGGGAGTCCGGTGTAGACTTAAGACCCTGCTTGAAACATACGAGAAAAATGCAGAGGAAAATCATTCTTCTGTGGAGTGTGAAAAAAAATACGTGAGCCGGGCG
>NW_016849608.1:0-385 GCF_001698545.2 Rhinopithecus bieti | reverse complement strand
CGACAAGAGCAGTTCTAGGGGAAGATCAGGGAAGAAGCCAGAGTGTTAAGAGTCAGTTATGAATGGGGAATGAGGAATTGAAGAGGAGATAAGATGAGCAGATAATTCCTTTGTGTATTTGCCGATGAAGTGGAGCAGAGAATTGGTCTGGCAGCTAGAGGGGGATATGGGCTCAATAGAAAATATTGGAGCACATTTGTATGGTAATGAATGAGCCAGTAGTCCTGGAGAGGGAGATAGCACAGAGGAGAGAGAGTATAACCAAAGTTGTAAAGCTCTTGCAAAACAGGAGGGGCTGGCATAGAGAGTGGTCTTTGGTAACAGGAAAAACATATCCTACATTTTAACAGGCAAATGAGAACTTGGGTACAAATATAGGTAGTTG
>NW_016849607.1:0-1097 GCF_001698545.2 Rhinopithecus bieti | reverse complement strand
AAGATATATGACTTCCTTCTGAGACTTGTTTTAGAGTGTTATATATTATTTTAAGTGGGAATTTCTACAAACCATTTATGAACAGAATTTGTTGGTATTGAAAGGTAGCTATGTGGATTCCATCTGGAGGAAATTGTCCCCACATATGATTCTAAGAGCTAACAAAAGAGATATTTTAGTTACTACCACTGCCTTCTTCCACCCTGCTGCCCACCCCAACCCCTTGCCCCACCATTATGCACCTGCCATCTTTTAGGAGGGATGTCCTGAATAAGGAGAATGAGTTATTTTCTTGTGTATAATGTTGCTTTGAGCTAGAGTTGCTCTGGCCTGTTTCACATATTGCAGGACAAGGTCAGGGGTCTGGGAAAGTAAGCCAGACTGACGGCCTGTCAAACATTATGTTTGTTATTAGCTGAAAACTTTTAGAAACCCCACCTCAAGTTCCTGAGGTTGATGTCCCCTTTTCCAAAAATCACTATATAGAGCAATATTGCCAGAATATGAAGAGACAGTATAATATAGTATAGCGGTTAAGAGCTTGGACTGTGGAACCAGATGGCCTGCGTCCAAAAACCAGACTATCACAGGGCATGTGACCTTGAGCAAGTTATTTGCTCAATCTGTGCCTCACTTTCCTCATTTGTAAAGTAGACATAATAATTTAGTACCTACCTCATAGTGTGATTGTGAGGACTAAAGTGCTTAGAAAAATGCATCGTAAATAATACATTGTAGAAGTGTTAACTATCATTTGTCATCATCTTCATCGTAAGATGAAGTGGATATCGTAAAAGGAGTGAAAACCAGCCAGATGAGATGGCTGACGCCTGTAATCCCAGCATGTTGGGAGGCCGAGGTGAGGAGATCACAAGGTCAGGCTTTCGAGACCAGCCTGGCCAACATGGTGAAACCGCGTCTCTACTAAAAATACAAAAATTAGCCAGGTATGATGGCATACGCCTGTAATCCTAGCTACTGGGGGTGGCGCTGAGGCAGGCGAATCCCTTGAACCCAGGAGGTGGAGGTTGAGGTGAGCTGAGATGGCACCACCTAACTCCAGCCTGGGCAACAGAGTGAGACTCCATCTCCCAAAA
>NW_016849606.1:0-756 GCF_001698545.2 Rhinopithecus bieti | reverse complement strand
AAAAGAAAATAAATAAAATAAATTGGCTGGACGTGGTGGCCTATGCTTGTAGTCCCAGCTACTCAGAAGGCTGAGATGGGAGGATCACCTGAGCCCAAGAGGTTGAGGCTACAGTGGGCCATGATCATGAGCCACTGTACTTCAGCCTGGGCGACAGAGTGAGCGAAATTCAGTCTAAACTCCTGCCCTGCCCCCCACCCCCTACCTTCTCCACACAGAAGCAAATGGAAGACCACTTTTTTTTTTTTTCAGATGGAGTCTCGCTCTGTCGCCCAGGCTGGAGTGCAGTGGTGCGATTTCAGCTCACTGCAACCTCCGCCTCCCAGATTCAAGCGATTCTCCTGCCTCAGCCTCCCAAGTAGCTGGGATTACAGTCATGTGCCGTCAGGCCCAGCAAATTTTTGTATTTTTAGTAGAGACGAGGTTTCACCAAGTTGGCCAGGATGGTCTTGATCTCCTACCTCGTGATCCGCCCACCTCGACCTCCCAAAGTGCTGGGATTACAGGTGTGAGCCACCGACCCCGGCCAGAAGAACACTTTTTAAAACAATTCATGAAAATGAAGAATGGGATTCCATCGCCTTTGATAGATTTTCTTGATAGCAAACCGCTTTCAACAGAAAGGACTGTGCTAGAAATAAATCCAAGATGAATTTTATGAATCTACGATGCAATTTACACAATGTTAAAGCACAAGCAATTTATCCCACTTCTTTTTTTTTTTTTTTTTTGAGACGGAGTCTTGCTCTGTCGCCC
>NW_016849605.1:0-757 GCF_001698545.2 Rhinopithecus bieti | reverse complement strand
CCAAAGTAGTTATAATTTTACATTTAACAGAAAAGAAACCAAAGGAAAGGCTGCATTTTGGATGTTTCTTTTACAAGAAACATTCATAAAATATTCTTTAAAAATTAAGAAAATTGATTTCTTATAACATCTATTAAGAGAGGTGGTAGCTAGCAAAGAGAAAGGGCAGCTTCTCAGGCAGAGGATACACAAAACCTTGTTTCAATATGGAAGGCTGATTGTCAACATCAAAGGAAGAGTTTCTGCCTCTTCATACCTATGACAATGGAATATTGGTAGGACAATTCAATGACAAGATTGATACTGTTTTAAAGTATTGTTTATGCTATACTTTAATTCTTCATTTATGCTCAATGGAGCCCTGTGACCAAGTGGGTATTTTTTTGTAACACCAATAACTTGATCAACTTTGACAATACAATCATAAGATGTTTGGAGGGGAAAACACTAGAAGGATCATTACATGGTAAAATTGATTTTTCAGCCACTCAGCCACTCTGTCTTTTGAGTGGAGAGTTTAATCCATTTACATTTATTGTTATGATTGATAAGTAAGGACTTACTCCTGCCATATTACTTGTTTTCTGGTTGTTTTCTGGTCTTCTTTCTTGCCTTCCTGTCTTCCTTTAGTGAAGGTGATTTTCTCTGGTGATATGATTTAGTTTCTCACTTTTTATTTTTTGTGTATCCATTGTATGTTTTCTGGTTTGAGGCTATGATGAGGCTTGCAGATACTATCTTATAACCCATTATTATT
>NW_016849604.1:0-759 GCF_001698545.2 Rhinopithecus bieti | reverse complement strand
GTCTTGCTATGTTGCCCAGGCTGGAGTGCAGTGGCACCAATCATGACTTACTGCAGCCTCAACCTGCTGGGTTCAAGTGATCCTCCTACCTCAGCTTCCCAAAGTGCTGGGATTACAGGCATGAGCCACAGCACCCACCTGGCCCTCTACATTAAATTTAAATGGAATAAATGCTCCTGCTTTTAAAAAAAGAAATACTGCCAGGCGTGGTGGCTTATGCCTATTATCCCAGCACTTTGGGAGGCCGAGATGGGCAGATCACCTAAGGTCAGGAGTTCAAGACCAGCTTGGTCAACGTGGTGAAACCCCGTCTCTAGTAAAAATACAAAAATTAGCCTGGCGTGGTGGCACACACCTGTAATCCCAGCTACTTAGGGGGCTGAGGCAGGAGAATTGCTTGAACCCAGGAGGCGGAGGTTGCAGTGAGCCAAGATTGTGCCATTGCACTCCAGTCTGGGTGACAAAGCAAGACTGTCTCAAAAAAATAAAAATAAAAAAGAAATATCACAATAGTTTTTTTGTTTTGTTTTGTTTTTTGTTTTTTGTTTTTAAGACAGAGTCTCTTGCTCTGTCACCCAGCCAGGAGTGGAATGGTGCAATCTCGGCTCACTGCAATCTCTGCCTCCCGGGTTCCAGTGATTCTCCTGCCTCAGCCTCCTGAATAAGCTGGGGTTACAGGAACCCACCACCACGTCTGGCTAGTTTTTTGTGTTTTGTTTCGTTTTGTTTTTTTCTTGAGACGGAGTCTCGCTCTGTCCC
>NW_016849603.1:0-757 GCF_001698545.2 Rhinopithecus bieti | reverse complement strand
TTATATATATATATTTTGTATATATTATTACAGTATTAAAATGGTATAAAATATATATATATATTTTGACCGAGTCTCCCTTGGTCACTCAGGCTGGAGTGCAGCGGCATAATCTCGGTTCACTGCAACCTCTGTCTCCTGAGTTCAAGTGATTCTCATGCTTAAGCCTCCCAAGCAGGTGGAACTACAGGCACATGCCACCACACCTAGCTGATTTGTGTGTGTGCATGTATTTTTAGTAGAGACAGGGTTTCACTATGTTGGCCAGGCTGGTCTTGAACTCCTGACCTCAGGTGATCTGCCTACCTTGGCCTCCCAAAGTGCTGGGATTACAGGTGTGAGCCACCATACCTGGCCTATATATTTTAAAAACAGAGTCATTTTTTAGAATAAAACCATAACTAACTCGAAATGGGTATCCACAAATATTATAGTCTACCCCTTGCTTATGGCAGATTCAATTAAATCATAGAAAAGAATTTTATCATGATTATTACAGTATTAAAATGGTATAAAATTAAAAAGCAGCAATTATAATCCTTTAATATAATTATTATTTTATTTTCCAGATAAGTTTCTAGCCCTCATCTACATGTAGATATATTTCACATGGTCATAACATGGCATACTTAACATTTTATATTGTGGGGTTTTTTTTTTTTTTACTAACACTAATTTTCTTTTAGATATTTCTAAATAGTTTTCATAATTATCATTTAATGACTCCATAGTATTCCATTTTATGTATGTGTCATTC
>NW_016849602.1:0-19952 GCF_001698545.2 Rhinopithecus bieti | reverse complement strand
GGCAATTGTATGGTTATTCATATACCAGTTGTCATTTATCAAGCACATCAGGATTATCTAGAACAACATTGAAAATGATATGTGGATTCCTCTTCCAAGATAATAGGATTCATTTTACTCAGGCTTCCGTGCATCTACATAGCATCTACTGAGTCAAGTTTTGGTTGGTGGTATACAGACTGCTGCACTGCTCCTCACCATGTTCAGGTTAGCAAGAGGCACTGTGGTGTGGCAAGGAAAGGCTCTGTGTGCTGGGAATCAAAGGACTTGAGTTCAAGTTCTAACTAATTATTATTTTAGAGACAGGGTCTCACTGTCACCCGTGCTGGAGTCCAGTGACGTGATCACTGCTTACTGCAGCCTCAGCCTCCTGAGCTCAAGTGATCCTCCTACCTCAGCCTCCCAAGTAGCTGGGACTACAAGGGTGTGCCACCACATCTGGCTATTTTTTTTTTTAATATGCTTTATAGAGACAGGTTCTTGCTATATTGGCCAGGCTGTTCAATATATTGGCCAGGCTGCTCTTAAATCCCGCCTTGGCTTCCCAAAGCACTGGGATTACAGGCATGAGCCGCTATACCCACCCTGAGTTCAAGTTCTAATAATATAGATTTCTATTTGTATTACCTTAGACAATGACTCTGAGCCTCAGTATCTTTATTTGTAAAATGATGTCTGTTCTCAAAAGAGTTTGTTTTAAGCATCAGACTATATGGTACATTTTAGTCCTTAAAGTACAAGTATAAATGTAGAGGATTGTTAAAAAATCACTCAATCTCTTTTGTACTTGTTTTCTCCTTTTCAAATGAGGAAAATTACTTACTCAATCCTCATTTTCTGGCCTGTAGCAAGGATTGTAAAATAACCTAATTTGCTTTGAGCTTCTGAGTAGTATGTGCTTCTGAGAGGAGTCTTGTCCTTTAAAACTTCATGAGCACCTGAGAAATTGTTAACAGAGAATGGGAAGCTCAGAATGGGATACATACAGTGGTTTGAGTAACAGTATTGCCGAAAGGAAAAGTATTTGCTAGGGTAGTTTTAGGAAGTTTCAGGAAGACTGACAGCTCTGAAGAAATCTTTAGGGTAAATGTAGGTAATTTTGCACCTAATTGCCATGCCAAGTCACTGTTGAGAGGCAGAACCAGCCCCGCAGGGGCATAATCACCTGGTTCACCTCTTCCAGTGTGAAGATAAGTGCTAAGGAAAGGAATGATGCCAGGAAGTATAGTAGAAACACTCTATTGCATTGAGAAATGCTAAAATTTCCTAATGAATTAAACTCTTATTGGGTGGTTTCTTTTTTTAAAAAACAAATTAAATAATTGCATTATGGGAGAATATGATTTATTTCAGCATAAAGTGAATTTTAGTCCTTCATGGCTTCAGAATTATTCCAAAACTGCTCTATTGAAAATCATCAATATTTGGTTATTTTAATTGTTCAAAAGTAATTTGTTCTTATTTACATTTATTAGTAAAAGTATGGTGTGTGAAACTTTATATTTCTATGCAACATTAATAAAATCAATAAAAGGAATAGATTTTCAAGAAATCATTTCTGCACCTAATTTTTTTTCGAAGAGAGCATTTTAATAAAATCTTGTCTAGGTTAACCCATACATAAGTAGATGTTCTTACTTTTTAAATACAAAACAATATTGTATAATCAGAATTAAAAATAAGGGAATACTACAGCATTCTGTCATCCTGGCCTATATTCCAATGCTGGATATTCAAATCCCTCTGTAATTTAATGGGGTGGTCACCTCTCTGGACAAAGGTCACCCTTAATAAGACATCTACTAGAGTTTCCAGAGGCAATTTGCCATGGGATAAAGACTGAAGATGAATAATGGTGTTTCCCCATAGTCTAACACTCGGTATAACAGGTGTGAAAATAGAGATTGAAACAGGGAACAATGCAAGACATTCAGCCTAGGAGTTCAGGAAAGTCTTCCTTATGGACAGGATAGACAGGGGAGCTGAATCTTGGAAGATAAGTTAGAAATTTCCAAGAAAAACGGGAAAGTGGGAACAGCATAAAACTAGGTACAGAGGGACTCTATCTCTGTGAAAGAGTTAAAGGAACTTCCAAGCTATGTTGGTGGAAAGCTAGCAATCCCTGATTCATTCTCCTGCTAGGCCACCTTGAAATACTATGCGGGAACTCACACAAAAAAACATTTTAACAGGGCTGTGTGGGCGGCAAGACACCCAGGTGCTGAGGCAAGAGATCGAGGGCACGAGCTGTTCCAGTACAATAAATTATTATAAAATAAGAATAGTTATACTAGATATAAATAGATGTGATTATGTATGAATATCATTAATCATTAGTTTGTGGCAATTACTCTTTACTCCAAATTACTCTTTACTCCAATATTATAATAATCCTTGCTCTACAATTATAACTTAGGAAAAGAGCCAGGCTTCAAGGGAGCCTGTGACTCTAGCCAAGTCTGATTTGGAGGAAAAGAAACAGGCATGAGAAAACGAGGCTGTGGAGGGATAGGGTTGAGGGCCTCATTACTGGGCCAAACAGGCAGAAGGTTGAGAGCCCTACAGCAGGGCTGAACAGGGACAGGGTTGAGATAATACCGGAGGGTTTTTATAAAGTTTAAATAAGCCAAGTACTTAGTACTGGCCTGTCCCATGGTGTCCCTGGAATACTGCGAGTGCTCAAGCTTACCACCAAGCTTGTTGACCACAATCCTCAGGAATCTCTCATCGAAATCCTCTGCTGATTCCGCACTCAGGGTGCAACTTCACACAGCGAGGCAGAGCCCCACATTGGGTGCCATATGTAGGGTCCAGCCCCACAGGGTCAGTGGGTTTTTCTCCCCATATGCAGAGACGAGAGATTGTAGGAATAAAGACACAAGGCAAAGAGATAAAAGAAAAGACAGTTGGGCCCAGGGGACCACTACCACCAAGACGTGGAGACCGGTAGTGGCCTTGAATGCCTGGCTACATTGTTATTTATTGAATACAAGGCAAAAGGGGCAGGGCGAGGAGTGTGAATCATCTCCAATGATTGAAAAGGTCACATGAATCATGTGTCCACTGGAGAGGGGGCCCTTCCCTGCCTGGCAGCTGAAGCAGAAAGAAAGAGAGGAGAGAGAAAGAGACAGCGTACACCATTATTTCTGCATATCAGAGACTTTTAGTACTTTCACTAATTCACTACTGTTATCTAAAAGGTAGAGCCAGGTGTACAGGATGGAACATGAAGGCAGACTAGGTGCATGACCACTGAAGCACAGCATCAGAGAGAGAGAGTTAGGACGCCGGATAACTGTGGGTCGGCCTGACTGATGTCAGTCCCTCCACAAGAGGTGGAGGAGTAGACTCTTCTTTGAACTCCTCCGGGGAAAGGGAGACTCCCTTTCCTGGTCTGCTAAGTAGCAGGTGTTTTTCCTTGACACTGATGCTACCGCTAGACCACGGTCCACTTGGCAACGGGTGTCTTCCCAGATTCTGGCGTTACTGCTAGACCAAGGAGCCCTGTAGTGACCCTGCCTGGGCATAACAGAAGGCTCACACTCTTGTCTTCTGGTCACTTCTCACTATGTACCCTTAGCTCCTGTCTCTGTATGGCCTGGTTTTTCCTAGGTTATAATTGTAGAGCAAGGATTATTATAATATTGGAGTAAAGAGTAATTGCTACAAACTGATGATTAATGATATTCATACATAGTCATATCTATTATCTATATCTAGTATAACTATTGTTATTATATATATTTTGTTATACTGGAACAGCTCATGCCCTCAATCTCTTGCCTCGGCACCTGGGTGACTTACCACCCACACTTTGTGGTTCAGGAGGCCTTGAGGGAAGGGCCCTGGCAGTGTGTACAGAGGCCTGGGATTGGGGTTGGGGTTGTTTAGCCAGCTGGAGTGCCCAGGAGGTGAGATGAGAGAGGCTGGGAGGGCCTCTGCTGCTGGCTGTGGGTGGAGGATTGGCTGAGCAGAGAGGGGAGGCTAGAGTTTCCTACAGTTGTAGGACTCTGTGCCCCTTCCCACCTCTCCTCCTCTCCTGGCCCCACCAAGGCTTCTCCAATGGGTCTTCCAGGCTGCGCCCCCTCCATCCTCCCGTCCCATCTCTAGCGCGGCCCCGGGCACCCCACACCACCACATGGCCTGTGCCTGGATGACCCTCCTGCCAAGGACATCATCAACTTCTCCTCAGTGCCACCTGGCATCCTCTATGATGTGAGCCACCAGTGCCGCCTCTAGTACGGAGCCTACTCTGCCTTCTGTGAGGACATGGATGTGAGTGGGGCGGGTGTGGGTGTGGGGGTGTGGGGACCCAGCAGGAGGGCTCAGGGGACAATTCTCACCAGCCCATGGATGCCAGCCTGGGAGTAACCTCACCTGGCCTGGGCTGCGCTCCCGAGTGATACTGTGAGACATCAAGTGACCTGTGGGAGAGGCCAGGGATGGGTGGCCACAGACCCAGCTCTGAATTCTGGGTCAACCATGGACAAACTGTGACACTTTGGGCAAGTCCCTTAGCCTCTCTGGAGCTGGCTCATAAGAGGGAAAAGGGACCCCAGTGGGGAGGGTCTATTTATCCCGGAGAAGATTGCCTGAAGTGATCTTCTAACGGGAGTGTTTCCAGAGGAGGGGCTGGGCCGGGAGAGGTGGGGACAGCTGGGGATCGCTCTGAGCAGCGCGGCCCCGGGCACCCCACACCACCACATGGTCCGAGGAGGAAAGTGGGAGCAGACACACAAGAAGGGACCTCTGGGGGTCTGAGGGCTCCTGCCATGTGAAGGGGTGCCCAGGGGACCCTTGGGGACAGGGAGGGGGCAGGGTGGGTGGTGACGCTGGGAGGGGGTGAGGGTATGGCCCATGCCCTCCTCCTTGCAGAATGTCTGCCACACACTCTGGTGCTCTGTGGGGACCACCTGTCACTCCAAGCTGGATGCAGCCGTGGACAGCACCCAGTGTGGGGCAAATAAGGTAAGGGATGTTCCCAGTCCCAGCGGTGGGTGTGTGAGATGCCAGACCTGCTGTAACCAGGCCCTGGGGTCAGCCCCGGCTCACAGTCTTGCTTGTGCTCCTAGCAGAGCCCCGCACTCTCTGCAGCCCAAGGCCCCATCTGCAAAGTGGAGGCATTGGGGCCAGGGCTTGATTCCATGATTCCCCAGGGTGTCTTCAGCTGAGTCAGCATGCAGGGTGTTTTACTCCCTGCTCAGCTCCTCCCTGTGGTCTGAGTCACAGATGATTGTGATGATTGTAAAGGGGCCTCTCTCACCTTCCATCCTTCCCCTCTGTGCCTTTCTCAGCCTTCCTACCCACCTTGTTCTCACTAGGGTGAGGATTACTGATAGGCTGGGGGGTGGGGTGGCTCTACCTCCATCTGTCTCGGTAGTGGTGTCTCAATGAGGAGTGCATGTCTGTGGGCTGTGGGTCCAAGGCCATGGATGATGGCTGATCTGGCTGGAGTGCCTGGTCCATCTGCTCCCGGAGCTGTGGTGTGGGCGTACAGAGCGCCGAGCAGCAGTGCACACAGCCTACGTGAGTGTGGGGCCCAGGGTGCCCTGCGCAATGGGACAGAGGGACCCAAGCAGTCAGCCGATTGCAGGAGCTTGGCTCTGTCCCAGCCCCTGGCTCTGAGAAATGTCCTCATAATGGTCAGTCCGAGTGTCCAGGCCACCTTGAGTCGCTTTCAAGCAATGTTCTGGGGCTGACAGGGTCCCCACTGCTGACCTCTTTCCAGAGAGGGGACACTGAAATCCAGAGATTGGAGAGACTCATCAGAGGCCACATGGCAAAGCAGCTGCTGGCTGGAAGGAGGCAGGAGAGGGCAGTAGGGAAGAGCATGGGTTCCAGACCTTAGATGGCTCCAGGTTCGAATCCCATCTTCATCCTTTCTCTGGGCCTCATTTTCCCCACCTATATAACAGCAGTGTCCATCCAGTAAAGTTGTAGTCAAGGGCAAATGCAGTTTTGCAGGCCAAGCCCTCAGTCTTGCAGCTTGTCTATAGGGGCACTCAGCAGGAGGGGCTTGGTGGCCTCAGAGACATAACAAGAGTCTGAGATGAGACTGGGGTCAGCTGGGAGGATGGGCCAGCACTGAAGGGATGGCCTGAGGTGTGTGACTTCACCTCTCTGGGCCTCTGTTTCCCATCTAAATGGGGTGGTGTGAAGATCTGCTGAGACATAGAGGCCAGTGGTACCATAGACCTGAGGTACTACCCGGCTAATCTTCACTTCAGGAGGCCACCCGGAGCAGGCATGGTGTTCACAGCCAGCCCCACCCAGGGCCCTGTGCTTATCTAAGACTGGCCTGTGGCCCTCCCTGCCTCTTGACCTCCAGGTCTGAGCTGGGTGGGGCCAGAAACCCTGGCCTAGATGCGGAGGGTTTCAGGAGCTGTGCTTGGTCAGACCTCTCAGCTGGCTGAGGCCCTGGGTGCTTTCTTTAGACCCGGGCTGGGGTACTGCCACCAGGAGGGAGGCTGAGGATTCAAGGGCTTGTTAGGATGCCGGTATCATGGGCTGGAGACTCGGAGCAGTCCCTCCAGTCAGTGCCAGTCATGCCTGCAACTTGTCCCAGCTTTTCAACAGCCCTCTGCAGAGGCAGCCCCAACCTCACTTTATACAGGAGGAAACTGAGGCCCAGAGGCTGGCTGAAGACTTGCCCATGGTCACACAGCAGGTTGGGGCAGAGCTCAGGCTTCCTGCTGCCACCTCCCCACAGGTCCTTACAAACAGGGAGGGTGTGTCTGGGCCAGAAGGTGGGCAGCCCAAGGGAGGGAAGTATTGTGCACAAAGCTGGGCGGCAGGGATCTCGGGGTGTGTGTGCAGGAGGAAGCTGCTTGCTCTGGGCTGTGGCCAGGCAGTAGCATTCACCAGGCCCTGGGGCCCACCCCGCTCATCCCCACAGACCCAAATATAAAGGCAGATACTGTGTGGGTGAGCGGAAGCACTTCCACCTCTGCAAGCTGCAGGCCTGCCCTGCTGGCCGCCCCTCCTTCCGCCACGTCCAGTGCAGCCACTTTGACGCTACTCTCTACGAGGGCCAGCTGCACACATGGGTGCCCGTGGTAAATGACGGTGAGTGCTGCCTCCCATGGAGACACTGAGGCTCAGAGGGCTGCGGGTGTGTGGGTCCAAGGTTACCCTATGATGCAAGCAGGAGGCCCAGTCTCCACCCCAAGCCTGGGCCACTCCCACTGTCCCCTGGGGCTGCTGCTCACCCCTAGCTCCCCAGTCTACGACCTTGCAGATAGCTACCAGTCCAGCCGGAGCCTCCAGCATGTTGGTGCTGCTTGGGAGCCTCTAGCCTGCTATGGATATGTGTCACAGAGTGGTCTTCCTGGTGGCCTCCACACTCCTGCCCCAGCTGTTGCTGATGGCTCTTCTACTTGGGCCTCCAGTGAACCCCTGCGAGCTGCACTGCTGGTCCTCAAATAAGTACTTTGCCAAGAAGTTGTGGGATGCTGTGGTAGATGGCACCCCCTGCTACCAGGTCCAGGCCAGCCAGTACCTCTGCATCAATGGCATCTGCAAGGTGTGCCTGGTTATGAAGAGGCTCTCCCAGCACTGGCTGCCCTCAGCCCCACTGGCGGGCCCCAGGTTCTCTCCTGGGTCCCTCCTGGTCCTCTTCAGGCCACCCTCCCCATGCTCTACCATTGGATTTCCCAGCCCCCACCCTCTATGATCTCTAAGGCAAAGCCCCTGCCACACCTCCTGGCACTGGGGACCCCTCCCAGTCAGGCCTCACTTCCCTGCATCTCCTTGGATGCCTGCACCAGCACCACCCCAAACAGGAAACTGGAGCCCAGGCAGTGACTTGACCTCTTGCTGGCTGGCTGACCCCAGGCAGTGGTTTGCTCCCTGATAGAAGGGGTTAAATGAGGTGGCACAGGTGACATGAAGGGCTCTGAGCCCCAAAGAGTAGTACTCAGTATTTGGTAACAATTTCTATTCTTATTTTTAATAACAATGATGGCCTCTCCTCTTTGCCCATGTCCCTAGCCACCTACTTGTCCCTGCTTCTTGCCCTCTAAGCCACTGGTGTATCAAGGCCTGGGCTCCGAGGAGGACCAGCAGGGAGGTGCCAACCCCCAATGCCTTCCCTGCATGCGCTGGTCAGGAGTGCATCAGATCCCCTGCCTGCCCGCGGCCTTTGCAGAACTCTTCCCTTCTCTTGTCTCATGTGATGCTCATGACATGCCTTTAAGGGAGGGGTGGATCTCCCCATCTCACATCTGAGGAAACTGAGGCTCAGGGAGGTAAAGAAGCTCACCTGAGTCGGAGGCACAGCTGGGGTGGGGCAGGGCCAGAGAGAGGCCTCCCGACCCCCACTCCCAGCTTTCTCCTCCTGACCCTGGCTGGCCCCCAGGACTGGGACCACAGAGGGCTGACCACCAGCACCAGGGGCCTCCCCTCCTTGTGTGTTGCAGAACGTGGGCTGTGACTTCAAGATTGACTCCAGTGCTATGGAGAATCGCTGTGGCATGTGTCACAGCAATGACTCCACCTGCCACACTGTGAGTGGGACCTTTGAGGAGGCCGAGCACCTGGGTATGGGGTGGGACTGCTATTGGGGAGGGGTGTGCTCTTCACCTGGTGGCCCCTTCCCCATCTCCCCTGGGCCCCTGTCCTTCGTCTTGTGGTCCCCAACCAGCCTACAGATGGCTAAGCAGGGAAGCCTTGCTGGGGTAGAATTCTTGCAGGAGTCAGGGGACCCCTGGCCCACATGCAGAGACCTGTCCCCATGGGGAGTCCTCCCGTCCCAGAGACCCCAGGCAGGGCCAGCTCGGCTTGCGTGTGGCCCCTGGGCCTTTCAAAGAATGGTAGTCTCCTCCTGAAGCTTCTGAGATGCCTGACTCCGTGCCTTCACCTCTGGTCTGTTTTGCACACGTTGCTCAAGTACTAACTGTGTGCTAGGTGATGGGGACATGCAGGTGAAGTGCTCAGTCCTGCAAGGGGACAGAACCTTCTGGTGTGACCAGTGCAGTAGAAGAGGCCCAGAGGGCTGTGGGAGCACCAAGGAAGAAGGTCCTGGCCTGGGGAAGTCAGGGAAGGTTTCCTGTAGGAGGTGGAAGTTGAGCTGAATCATAAAACTCAGAAGAGATGGAAGGGGACTTCCAAATGGAGGAAAGAGCTTGCGCCAGAGCCTGGAGGCAAGAAGGGAAGGCAGGACCAGCTATGGGGCCTTGAGCACCAGGCTGAGAAGCTTAGACTTCATCCCGGAGAGCAGTGCACTGTGTTGGATAAAGCACTGGCCCTGGAGGCTGCTCATATCCCAGCAGGACGCTCATGCATGTTACTATCCCTGTCTGCCTCACTCTGCTCATCTGTAAAATGGGGATAACAATAGCACCTAGGAAGGGCTGTTACTCATGAGCTTACACATGTGAAGTGCTGAGAGTAGTGCCTGGCATGTGATGGAAGTGAATGAATAAAAGCAGGCCGCATGGGGATGAGGAGGTGTCCCAGGAGAAAGGCCTGAGCACTTTGTTTTTTTCAGAAAGAGAATGCCAGCCGGCCTTTAGTGTAAGGGATGGATCCAGCCTTGTGATGAGACCAGCTTAGGTCCCCAAGTGAGGGGTGATGGGGCATGGCCACGGGGTCAGGATTTGTGGCACCTCTGCGAGGTTTTGGTGGTCTATGACAGATCTGAGCAATTTGGGGAGCTCAGACTTTAAAGCTAATGGTGAAATCTTTGGCATCAGCAGGTGGAGGCAAGTGGGGAGAGACATGAGGGAAGTTGGTGGGGATAAGCAACCTTTTCACCCTGGGCACAACCTACCCACAACCCTTGGCTGACAGAGTATGTGGATGTGGGGCTGATCCCAGCCGGCGCACGCGAGATCTATATCCAGGAGGTGGCCGAGGCTGCCAGCTTCCTGGCACTGCAGAGCGAGAACCCAGAGAAGTACTTCTTCAGTGATGGCTAGACTATCCAGTGGAACGGGGACTACGAGGTGGCAGGGATCACCTTCACATATGCACGCAGGGGCAACTGGGAGAACCTCACATCCTCGGGTCCCACCAACGAGCCTGTCTGGATCCAGGGGCCTGCCTCCCAAGGCCCAGGCGGGGGGAGCAGAGGCGGAGTCCTCAGGCCCAACACCCCTCATGGCAGGTCTCGTCCTGGAGGAGTGAGCCCTGGGTCAGTCACAGAGCTTGGCTCTGAGCGAGGCCCTCCTGCTGTGGCCTCTACCTCGATTTTCTCATCTTTAAAATGGCCCAGTCATGTAGCTGCAGTTCACAGAGGTGGCTGGGGTCGGCTCCTTTAGGACTGGGTGGATGGAGAAGACACCTCGTGCTCACAGGCTCCTGCCTGCCCACCCAGCTGCTGTTCCAGGAGAGCAACCCCAGGGTGCGCTACGAGTACACCATCCACAGGGAAGCAGGCGGCCATGGCGAGGTCCTGCCACCCGAGTTCTCCTGGCACTATGGGCCCTGGACCAAGTGCACAGTCACCTGCGGCAGAGGTGAGAAGTGGGGCAGGCACAGCCCCGCCAGCAGGGGCTTCATCTCTGGACAGGGATGCTGGCTTCAGCTTCTAGCTCACTGCTGGGCCACCACGGGTTTGGAAGTTGGCTTCTCTGAGCCTCAGTTCCCCATCTGTGAAATGAGGCTGGCAACTGCCCCATGTCCCAGGCCCACTGGGAGGGTAAATGGATGAGGCAGGTGGGTGCTGGCTCGCGGCGCGTGCTCAGTGTGATGACAAAACGTGCTCATTATGATGACAGAACGAAAATGGAGAACTGGACAGATACCTTCCAAAGCTAGGAAACCCATGTTATCTAATACAGCTGTATTTTATTTTATTTTATTTTATTAATTTTATTTTATTTATTTTATTTTATTTTATTATATTATTTATTTCACTTGAGATGGAGTCTCACTCTGCCACCCAGACTGGAGTGCAATGGTGCCATCTTGGCTCCACCTCCCAGGTTCCAGTGATTCTCCTGCCTCAACCTCTTGAGTAGCTGGGATTTACAGGCATGTGCAACCATGCCCGGCTAATTTTCATTATTAGTAGAGATGGGGTTTCACCATGTTGGCCAGGGTGGTCTCGAACTCCTGACCTCAGGTGATTCGTCCACCTCGGCTTCCCATAGTGCTGGGATTACAGGCGTGAACCACTGCGCCTGGCCTAACACAGGTGTCTTTAATTGGATAAACGTGAAAACCAACACATATATTTGCAGCACTAGACATTCGGGGAATTGTCTTTCAGCAAATTGGCTGCTTCGCAGGTGGACTACTTGGGAGTGTCTGCAGAGGCAAGTGCCCCATGGTGGCTGGAACAGACAAGGATTCTTTGTCTCAGGCAGGAAGTCCCAGGTGCACAGTCCAAGCTGGCAGGATCTGGAGCTGACTGGCCCTCAGCCACACCATCCTTGCTACAGCAGCCTCCCCTCACTCCTCTTGTCACAGATGGTGTCCTCCCTTTCAGGGCTCTTATCCTGTACTGGGCAGGAAGAAGGAGAGGGGAAAGGGCTGACTCCCAGCGAGGGACTTGTGCCTTTTCTCCCCAGCCAGGACTGTGTCCCAAACCCCCCTAGTTGCAAGGGAGCGGCAGTGGGTTGTGTTTTCAGCAGGTCTCATTGCTTCTTGAACTAAATCAGAATCTGTTGGTGAGGAAAGAGGGGACGGGTGTGGAACTGGCAGCTCAGGGGAGGGATAACTTACAGTCTGGACCACAGGGTGGGGTGGAGCCAAGAAGGCAGAGCCACCTGCAGAGGGGTCCTGTGGCTGGGCCTCAACAGGCAGTATGGGAGTAAGTGTCTGAGGTGAGAAGCGTGGCCATGCAAAGGCCCCAGGATGGGCAGTGGCGGCAAGTGTGAAGGACAGGAACAGTGCCAAGGTTGGTGTAGGGGTGGAGAACAGGGGCTGCCCCTTGTTGCCCAGTTTCTTTTCCAGATATTCTCTGAGCCATTGGGAAGGGTGTGGACGGTGGGACGGCCTTGACGCCATAACTGGGTTTGCATGCTAGGAGCAGATGGCATGGATCGAGCTATTAGGATGTGCGGGGCACGGGCCGAGCCTGCACATGCAAGAACACACGCAGTCCTCTCTCCAGGGCTTGGAGGAGGCAGGATTGTTGCTCCCACTTCCCAGAGGAGGATGCTGAGGTTCAGAGAGGCCAAATGAGCTGCCCAGGCATCTCAGCTAGGAAGCAGAGGGTCTGGGCACCCAACCCACTAAACCTCCACACTCTGCCACCCGTCCAGGGGCAGTCAGAGGGGAGGCTACATAGGAGAGGGTGTGAGTGAGGACAGCAAGGAGGCGATGGTGGAGGTCTGCCTTCATCCTGACATGGGGAGTAAGGCGCTGGGAGAGTCTAGCAGAAAGGGTGTCTTTGGGTCTTGGGCGGTGGGCACCTGGGTGCCAGTCCCAGGCTAAGCCCCATGGCCCCTAGGTGTGCAGAGGCAGAATGGATACTGCTCGGAGCAGCAAGCAGGGCCCGTGGACGAGGAGAACTGTGCCCCCCTGGGCCAACCCGATGACTGCCAGAGGAAGTGCAGTAGCAGCCCTGCCTTGCCAGGTGAGCCCGCCTCCACTCCGCCACCAACTCCCCACCCCAGGCATCCTGGGTCTGCCACAGGCCCCTACATCTGGGTCCCCAGGGGCCCTGGGGAGGAGCAGAGGGAGCCAGGCTTTCATTCTTTTCCCACGGCTGAAGCACCAGCCCCAGTCCCCGTCACCCCAGCCTGGGCCAGCCTGGACACCTGTGGTCCTCCTCTTTGGGCCCCTGGATGTGGAAATAGGCCTCAGGTCACACTAAGTTTCCCTGAGGGGAGGGTGGCAGGAGCAGAGGGGCTGTGCCATGTCACTAGGCTTTGAGGGCAGGACACTTACCTGGGCTTGGAGCTCTGGAGAATCATCCACTGGCCTCAGCCCCAGCTCTGCCCAAACCCTGAGGGCCTGGAAGCCCAGCCTGGCCTTCCCTGCTGGTGAGCCTGCTGATGCCACTCATCTGATGCCACAGTGATGCCCACCCATGTGCCCTCGCCAGGTGACGGGCAGGTGGGTGGCAGCTGTGCTCCAGCTCCTGTGGGCCTGGGGCCTCTCCTGCCGGGCCATGCTCTGCATCCGCAGCATGGGGCTGGATGAGCAGAGCGCCCTGGAGCCGCCCGCCTGTGAACACCTTCCCTGGACCCCTACTGAAACCCATTGAAACTGCCATGTGCCCTGTCCAGCCACCTGGGCTGTGGGGAACTGGTCTCAGGTGAGTGTGGGATGGGAGGGGGCCCGCCTCCAGCTCCACCCTTGGTCTTTGGCTACAGGTAGGCAGACAGCCTTCCTGGAGCCCTCGTGGGTAGGAGGGAGCCTGGGCATTCCAGGGTCCAGCCCCTGACTCTAAAGCCTCAGGGATCAGGAAGCCCCTAGCAACCATGTCCACAGCCATGGCCTTGAGCTGGGCAGGACCAGAGAGGGCTGTCTGGGGTCTCTGCCACTCTGACATAGGGCAGTGGACAGGTTACCCAGCCATGCCCCAGCATCCCCTGGCAGCCTGCCTCCCAGCCTAAGCCCCTCTCCCTGGCTTCCCTTACAGTGCTCAGTGACATGTGAGGAGGGCACTCAGCACTGAAATGTCCTCTGCACCAGTGATACTGGTGTCCCCTGTAATGAGGCCCAGCAGCCAGCCAGCGAAGTCACCTGCTCTCTGCCACACTGTCGGTGGCCCCTGAAGGCTCAAGACAGCTGCTCCTCCAGCCATGAGCTCTTCAGTGAGGCTGACTTCATCCTGCGCCACCTGGCCCCAGGCCATTCACCTGCCTCATCACTGAAGCCAGCCACCATGGGCAACGCCATTGAGGAAGAGGCCCTAGAGCTGGACACGCAGGGGCCCGTGTTTGTGGATAACTTCTACTATGACTACAATTTCATCAACTTCCACAAGGATCTGTCCTATGGGCCCTTTGAGGAGCCCGATCTAGACCTGGAGGGGACAGATGATCAGACTCCCCGACCAGACAGCCTTCCTGGTGTGCCTTCCATGTGTAGCCCTGTGCCTGCCACAGAGCCTCCTGCAGCCAAGGAGGAGGGGCACCAGGATCTTGGTCCCCTAGCCCTTGACTCAGCCACGCTGGCTGCTCCCTACCCCCACCCTCAGAGCAGACCCCTGGGAACCCTTTGATCAATTTCCTGCCTGAGGAAGATGTCCCCAGGGGTGCCCCAGATCTTGAGTTCCTCAGCCTGCCCTGCAGGTGTGAAGTTTGAGGCAGGAATGATGAGCTTGGGGGGATAAGGGGGCCCAGCAAAGGCCAGCGGCAGAAGCGGGTGGAGGAAGGGCCTCAGATGGGCAGGACAGCTTCTGCCGGGCCTGTTTGGAACTCAAGGGTTCAGAAATCTCAGATTTGGGCCCTGAGCTGTGTCCTGGAGTCAGCTGGGCCAGCATTTGAGTCTTTGTCCCACTGGCTGCTGAGTGACTCTGGGCAGTTTTCTTTGCTTTGCTGGGACACTGTTTTCTCATCTGCAAAACTGGGACAGCTTGGGAGAGGAGGGTTGGGAGGATTAAATGAAGGAACTCAATGAAGCACAGGGCCAGGCACAGCATGACACTGGCACAGACTCAGTTTAGGGTTTTCAGACCCGCACCTAATAACAACGAAGCCTGATGGGCTGGGCCTCGGCTGTGAAACCTTTCTCCTCCCCTCCTGCCCATGGGCTGCTGCAGGTCCTCTGCCCTGTCCCTCAGGCACAGTGTTGTCTTGCCCATATCTCTGCCCACTGCTGCATCAGGGTTCCATCCCGGGGCCCCTGCCCAGGCCTCTCAGGTGTGTCCCATGTGAGGGGCTCACTGCCCTGCAGCCCCATGGGCTGTCCCACTGTTCTCATGCCCCTCCCCTCTGCAGGAGCCGATTCCACAAGTGAGAGTGGGGTTCCAGCACCAAGTGGGCTCTAGGAGTGGGACCAGGTCCTCCAGGAGGCACCGAGGGGGTGGCTGGGAGCAAGGGCAGGCCTGTCAGGCACAGGGATGGTTTCTCAGAGGCCCCCACTGCTAGGGCTGGCCCGGGAGACACACATTCCTTCCCTGTGTTCCACAGTGCTCAGCTCCCTGTGGCGGTGGTGTCCAGTGGCGCCTGGTCAAGTGTGTCAACACCCAGATGGGGCTGCCCGAGGAAGACAGTGACCAGTGTGGCCACGAGGCCTGGCCTGAGAGCTCCCAGCCGTGTGGCACTGAGGATTGTGAGCCTGTCGAGCATCACCATGAGTCCCCTGACTCCAGGCTCTCTGCTGAAGTGAGGTGGGGTGGGGAGGGTGATGGGGAAATGGGGTCATCAAACCATTGCATCCACGGCACCGGCTGGCTCCATCTGTAGTCTGGGCTCAGTAGCCATGTGGCCACTGAAAATCCTGATGCCACAGGATGCCATGCCAGAGGCTGTGCTGTGCTGGGAGTCAGTCAATGGGATTCCCAGTCACACAACATCCCGCTGGCAGCTGTCTGACCTCGGGGGAGTAGAGGGAGTGGCCCTGGCCCCTGATTTGCTGTGTGAACCTGGGTAAGCTCTTTCCCCTCTGGGTCTCAGTCTTCCCATAGTGAGACGAGGGATGTCCCTGAGGCTGTGTGAAAACTGGGCCTGGGTGAATCCCTGTCCCCAGCCCTGGCCTGTCTGTTCTCCAGCCAGAGGACTGCCTAGAGTGAGCAATGGAACCGCAGGAAGGGCCTCCCTTCCAGGGTCCTGATAATCCAAGTGGTTGGGGGTTTCCTGGAGAGCTGGGTCCTGGTGGAAGGGCCTGAGCTAGAGGTGGTTCTGGATACCCCACCACTCTCCCCACCTCCAACACACACACACACACACACACACACACACACATGCACCCACCCACACACACACACTCACACACTTGCTTCCTGAGTCCCAGCCGCTCTCAGCAGTGCTGATGGCAGGAAACAGGGTGGCCCTGGAGTCTCACCTAGGCTCCCCTCACCAGCTGAGTGGCTTTGGGCTCCATTTCCCTCTCAGGGCCTTCATGTGCTGAATAAAGGGGCCACAAAGCCCCATCCTTCCATAAATGAGGTCTGGGCATGAAGGGCCCAGCACTGTGTAGGCTCAGGAAAGGCGACTTTTTCCTCTCCCTGAAAGCCACTGTCATCCCTAATTACAAGGTCAGGGAGAGGGCCTGGGACCCCCCTGCCAATCTAAGGAATCCAGAAGCTGTGGTGTGAGGAGCTGCGGTCCCTGTGCTATTGGCTTTCTGCTCTCTGCCCCTAGGACAGAGGCCTCAGTCAGGGCACTCAAGCTGGCATTCGGGGCCCCCTGCAATCTCGCCAGTCTGCCTTCTCCCCTTGTCCAATGCAGACTTCTCTACCTGTGCTGGCTCCTGGGCAGTCCTTATTCGGGCTCAGAGTGGCCCCTGCCATACCTCATTACCCTGCCTCTGGCAAGGGTGGCCTTCCTGCCTCAAACTCCATTACCTCAAGGCCCAATGGCAGTGCCCCCACCCTGTCCCGCCTGCCTTCAGCATGCACCCAGCCAGCATCTCAGAGCACTCCTGTGTGTCACCTAAGCTGGGTGCTGGCACCATGTCTCTTACCTTCAGGGCTAGGGTGGTGGGGTGGTTATGATCCCAGGGGATGAAGATCAGATGGGGCAGAGAACAGGAACTGAGGCACCTGGGGGCCTAGAACCAAGGACGGATGGCCCAGGAGGCTCTGGGCTTGCAAGGTCTCCGAGGGGTGGGTGTGAGTGGGCTACAGGGAGTGGGCTATGGGTGCTGGTTAGGTGGCTGAACTAGAAGCTGTCCTAAGTGAGGAGTTTTCTGCCACCAGTGAACAGTGGAGGGGCAGCTGGGAAGGTGTCTTGGACTTTGAGACCCGGAATTCCCAGGATGTCCTGCTGGTCTGTGGGACAGTTGGCAGGACATGTGGAAAGCTGGGAAACTCCAGAGTGTGTGGTCGCTGCAGTGACACAGTGTGGCCACATCCATTTACTGTGGAGGTGGGGTTGACAGAGGGA
This sequence comes from Rhinopithecus bieti, assembly GCF_001698545.2. NCBI lineage: Eukaryota > Metazoa > Chordata > Mammalia > Primates > Cercopithecidae > Rhinopithecus > Rhinopithecus bieti. The sequence continues at coordinate 3,006 of NW_016849602.1, read as the reverse complement.
GCCAAGCCCAAGAGGTGAAGCAGCTTGTCTGAGGTCACCGCAGGTGACCAGGATACAGACCTGCAGATACGTGCTTTGGAGCTCTGCCTGGAGCTTTGGTGGAGGAGCCTGCCTGCTGCCTCATGCCCTCTGCTGAGCCTGGGGGATGCCTGCTGCCCTCCTGCTCCTCCTCCCCAGGGAGGTCTGCTGGAGTAAGCAGGGCCCGGGCAGCAGTTGGGGGCTGTCAGCAGTGGCAGTGGCATCAGGAGAAAGGCCAGGAGGCTGAAAACAAGCCACTTCTCCGAATAGCTCTGATAACCTGGGGCAGGAGGGCCCAGCCAAGCCTCAGCCCTGACGAGGACAGCCTGCAGCCAGCCTCCCTCCCCAGTGGGCCTGGGCTCAGTCCCTGGTTTCGGCTGACAGCCTGTAAGGCCCACTCTCTCTAGGCTTCGTGGCCCACCTGAGAAGTGGGAGGCTGGTCTGGGAGATGGGACCCTGTGACCCAGAACCCGAGGCTGAGTACAGTCCCTGTGGCTGGAGGTGGTCACGGAAGCCTGGCAGGACAGATGCACTGGGACAGGGGGCAGTGGGGGGAGTTGGGGGCAGAGGCCGCTGCAGGCGGTGTGGCTTTTCACCTGCTCCTCTGGGGCAGATCTGCAGGGGGCAGAGCAGCAATCGGGTACGTGAGAGCATGGCGTCTGGTGAGGCACGGAATGCCTTGGAAGCTGGGGGGCTGCTGCCCAGGGAGGCCTGTCTGCAGAGGGTGGGGTGCTGGGGGCAGGAAGGTCTTCTGGGCAGGGGCACAGCTTGGCCTTTACTTGCTGCCTGCCTATAGCTCAGGTTCCCAGCCTACCCTGGGGCCCCACTCTGTGGTCCTCCGAGACCTGTTCCACAGGGATTGAGCCCACTTTGTCACTTGCAGGGACTGCCCCTTGGAGTGGTAGAGACTGGGTCCCCCGTGGGCTCCTCCCTGGCCCTGTCTGTTCTATCTGTTGACTCTTCTGGAAAAAGCAGGCAGAGAGGGGAAGAGCAGTCTGGCCACCTGTGCCCTACTTGTCCCCATGTGTCCCTTCATCTCTGTGCCCAGAGATAGGGCTGGGCTAATTGCCACTGCCTCAGAGTGGCCCGTTTCCCACCGCCAGCCCCAGCAACAGGTTCCTACCATGCTGATTGATGGTCCAGCACCTGGCACCTGCCTACCCACAGCCCCTTCCCCTCCCATAAAATCTAGTCCCATGGAGCCAGACAGTGGTGCCCACAGCAGGGAAGAGAGGGGCGTGAAGGTGCTTTGAAAAGGGTGCTGTCCTGGCCAGGGGCGGGAGGCTGGGGAAGGGGCAGACACTGTCCTCCCAGGCCCAGGCCCAGCCCTGGATCCAACCCTGCCCTCTGTCTGTGAGCCTTGGACTAAGCCGTTGACGATTTCCTCCTCAGCCCTCCCCTTGGAAGGTGTTACACCCCTTCTCCAGGTGGGGACACTAAGGTTCAGAGAGGTTGCCCTGCAGCCTACAGGGGTCACCTCCCACATTCTGTTCTCCAGCATACGACATCCCTGGACAAAAGGGGAGTATGGCCCTGGAGCCTGCATGTGGCAGCCACGCACACTCAGGGCTGGGTGTATGCTGAGGATGGAGTGGACACCACTGAAAATCACTCCTGACTGGGCACAGCGGCTCCCAGCACTTTGGGAGCCTGAGACAGGCAGATCACCTGAGATCAGGAGTTTTAAACCAGCCTGGCCAATGTGGTGAAACCCCGTCTCTACTAAAAATACAAAAATTAGCCAGTTGCGGTGGTGGGCACCTATAATCCCAGCTACTTGGGAGGCTGAGGAAGGAGATTCGCTTGAACCTGAGAGGCGGAGTTTGCAGTGAGTTGAGATTGCACCTTTGCACTCTGGCCTGGGCAATAGAGCAAGACTGCATCTCCAAAAAAAAAAAAACAAACAAAAAAAAACAATACTCCTTAAGGACTGAGACCAAGAAACAGTATCAGAGGCTGAACCTTTTGTGATGAATGTCTGTCCCAGGACTTGGAAGGGAGGGAGGGAGCGCGGCCAGGGCGGCTGCCTGAAGGTGCCTGTACTGCTGCTCCCCAACTCAACATGCTCAACTCATTTCACACCAACACGCCCCATCCTCAGAGGAGGAGCCCAAGGCTCTGAGAAGAAGTAACTGGCCCAAGGGCACATGTCCTGTTGACCCAGGCCCATCCTAGGCTCCAACTGCCCACCTCCAAGTTCCAGGACACCCTGAGCAGGTGGAAGAGGGAGAGGACCCCAAGCAGGCTGCAGCTGTGGCTTTGCACAGAGAGGGCAGCCTGCCAGAGGTCATGCAGGAAAGCAAGTTGCTGGGCAAGCTCGCATGAGTCCCAGCCCTGCTGTGCTGCCCGAGGGTGGAGGAGTGTCAGGCGTGCTTCCTGTCTGTCTACAGCAGCCCAGCTGACCCAAAGAGACCCTGGGGACCCACTCTCTAAGTCATGGCTTCCCAGGCCTTAGTCAGAACTGCCTGTGGTGGCAGCCCCTTCCAAGGGGTGGGGAGCAGGGCCTGCTGACTTGCTCCTGACCCACACACTGAGCCAGTCCCTGTTGCAACTCTGCCGCCACTGCTGTGCTGTGTGACTTCAGGAACCCCAGCCTTGCTGAATCCATGTCCCCAGAAGAGAAAAGCCTGCCAGGCCTTGGCCTGCCCTGTCTGGGAATCCGTGCTGGAGCCACCCAAAACACCCTTATGGGAAGACATTTGATCTTCATCATTCTTGGGTGTTTTCCACTGGGCTTGTCCCCAGTGGCAGCTGGGCCTGAGCTGTCAGCCCAGGCAGGAGACAGACAAGACTGTGACTCAGGCAGGGCATGGCACAGCTGGTGGAAGGAGATGTGCCTGTTCTTTGTGGCTGGGTGGCGGTTTATCAGGACATAGGGAGTCTCCAGCTCCTGGCTTTCCCATCTCAGTGCCCCAACCTGCAGCTTGGCCATGGTTCTTGGGGCCTCCCAAGGCTGCCCCTGTTGGCAAAGGCATCCTGACGCACCCA
>NW_016849601.1:0-822 GCF_001698545.2 Rhinopithecus bieti | reverse complement strand
AATCAAAAGAGATTTATTGTTGTACATTTATATTTTCTTTCTTGGATAAACTTGTTCAGTGTTTTATTTATAATCCCATAGGAAAACATAACTTTTATCATCTCTACTGTTTTATTTCTAAGACATTATTTTAAAATTTCAGTATTTCCGTAAACATATTTTGTTATGGGAATGTTCAAATATATACAAAAATAGAATTATATAATAGACTCCCAGGTCCTCATCAGCTATCTTCAACAATGATTAATTTATGGCCAATCTTATTTCATGTTCACTGCCAAACCTCTACATTTTTCAAAGCAAACCCCAAACATCTTATCACTTCATCTACAAACACTTCAGTAAGTGTCTCTAACAGGTGAATGTTTTTTTTAACATAACAATACCATTGTCATTCCTAAACATTGACGGTAATGTATTAATAATATTATTTGACATCAAGTCAGCATTCAAATTTCTACAATTGTCTAATAAAGTATCTTTTTACAGGTGAATCAGGACAAGCTCTACAAATTGCAGATTGACATATTTCTTTCACTTTTCTATTTATTTTGAAAAATCGTAAACATATATGAAAGTGGAAAGAAAAGTACAATGAAAACTTGTATACCTCCCACCCGCTTCAGTATTTGTGAATATTTTGCCAAAATTGCTTTATTTCACAGTGTTTTTTTGTTTTTGTGTTTGTTTTATTGAGACAGAGCTTCGCTCTTGTTGCCCAGGCTGCAGTGCAATGGCACGATATCGGCTCACTGCAACCTCCGCCTCCCAGGTTCAAGCGATTCTTCTGCCTCAGCTTCCCGAGTAGCTGGGAATGTGCCA
>NW_016849600.1:0-404 GCF_001698545.2 Rhinopithecus bieti | reverse complement strand
CATTAAAGATAGTATTTTCAATTGTCTTCTAAGGAAATTAATTTTACATGCTATTGCCTTTGTTTAACAAAGACTAAGATAGTTAGCTGCTATGGAAATGCCTACTAACTTTTGAATTAACTTTTAATTAAACTGAATTTTATTAGCTTAATTTACCAATTTATATTGTAAATTGTAACATAAAGGATTTCAAGCAGGCATCATTAACAATGCTCTTTACAATACAAACGAAATAGGTTGGGGAAATGTTACACTTTGTCATCGTTGAAATATAAACGAAAATAAGGCCGGGCGCGGTGGCTGAAGCCTGTAATCCCAGCACTGTGGGAGGCCGAGGCGGGCGGATCACGAGATCAGGAGATGGAGACCATCCTGGCTAACACGGTGAAACCCCGTCTCTACTA
>NW_016849599.1:0-764 GCF_001698545.2 Rhinopithecus bieti | reverse complement strand
AATAAAAAATATATTTATACTATTGATTTTTTTTCTTTTTCTTTTTTCTTTTGAAACGGAGTCTTGCTCTGTTGCCCAGGTTGGAGAGCAGTGGCGCGATTTCGGCTCACTGCAAGCTCTGCCTTCCGGGTTCATGCCATTCTCCTGCCTCAGCCTCCCAAATAGCAAGGGCTACAGGCGCCTGCCACTATGCCCAGCTAATTTTTTTGTATTTTTAGTAGAGACAGGGTTTCACCGTGTTAGCCAGGATGGTCTTGATCTCGTGACCTCGTGATCCGCCTGCCTTGGCCTCCCAAAGTGCTGGGATTACAGGTGTTAGCCACCGCGCCTAGCCTGATGTTTTCTTTCTATAGAGGAATTTAAAACTTAAAAGGAGGAATTCTACTTTCATTTCTTTTTTTTTAGACAGAGTTTCGCTCTGTTGCCCAGACTAGACCATGGCATGATCTCAGCTCACTGCAACCTCCATCTCCTGGGTTCAAGTGATTCTCCTGCCTCAGCCTCCTAAGTAGCTGGGATTACAGGTGTGTGCCACCACGCCTGGCTAATTTTTTGTACTTGTAGTAGAGACGGGGTTTCACCACATTGGCCAGGCTGGTCTCAAACCGCCGACCTCAGGTGACCTACCCGCCTTGGCCTCCCAAAGTGCTGGGATTACTGGCCTGAGCCACTGTGCCCAGACGTCTCCTTTCATTTCTACCATGTGTACAATTCTTCAATATAAATCTTACTTCATTTGTGTTGTGATTTTTGTCTGTCAAGAA
>NW_016849598.1:0-1029 GCF_001698545.2 Rhinopithecus bieti | reverse complement strand
GCCCCTTCCCGAGGTTCCAGGCGGGCGCGCCCCTTCCCGAGGTTCCAGGTGGGCGTGTCTTTTGAGAGGTGGGCGTGTCTTTCGAGAGGGCCTCAGGTGAACCCACTACTGTGTCTGAATCTGTCCCTTCCCCAAGCAGCAGCTCTGTGTCCCGGCATGGCCACTGTGGGGCACAGACACAGAAGGTCCCACATCCCTGTGCCCTGCAGACCTGTCAGCCCTGGGGATGCTCGTCTGGGACGGACCCCTAGGCATCGCACAGCCGAGAGGGAGGTCAGCTTTAAGACGCTGATACCGCTAGTTCAGCTCTTGGAGCAGCATTCTCAGAGTGGGTTTCCAGGAACGTCTTCTAGGAGGATCAGCGGGGGCTGGGGTCAGTGGGGTGGGCTCTGGGAGGTTTGCCTGTGTCAGGCCTGTGGTTGGTTGAGGGTCTGGGAGTGGGGCCCCTGCCGCGTGGCCACCACAGGCTGAGCAGAGCCCCGTGGGGAAGGACCCACCAGCACCCCTGGAGATCCTTTCTGCTGCTGGCTCTCCGGACCAACCCTACAACCAAGGTGCTGCCCTCCCCAGGGGCCGGGCCATCTCCCTGTCCCTCCCTCCCCAGGGGTCCAGGCCACCTCCCTGTCCCTGGGCCCTGGGAGTGGAGGAAACGGCTTCCTTTTTCTCCCCCAGCCCAAGATCTAGAAAAGCGGGGCTCAGCCGGGCGTGGTGGCTCACACCTGTAATCCCAGCACTTTGGGAGGCCGAGGCAGGTGGATCTCCTGAGGTTAGGAGTTCAAGACCAGCCTGGCCAACATGGTGAAACCCCGTCTATACTAAAAATACAAAAATTAGCTGGATGTGGGAGCAGGCACCTGTAATCCCAGCTATTTGGGAGGCTGAGGCAGGAAAATCGCTTGAACCCAGGAGGCGGAGGTTGCAGTGAGCCAAGATCGCACCACTGCACTCCAGCCTGGGCAATGAGAGCAAAACTGTCTCAAAAAAAAAAAAAAGAAAAGAAAAGCAGGGTTCATACCATATGCCATAGGC
>NW_016849597.1:0-363 GCF_001698545.2 Rhinopithecus bieti | reverse complement strand
ATAAATAAATACACAAATAAGAGTTTGTGAAATAATTCATATTAATTCTTCTTTGAATGTTTAATAGAGTTCACCACTGAAGACATCTGGGCCTGGGCTTTTCTTTGTGAGTATTTTTTTTTCATTTATTTTTAATTCACTCTGTTTGCTTGTTATTCAGATTTTCTGTTCTTTTTTGGGTCACTATAGAAAGTGTCCTTCAAGCAATTTGTCCATTTCATTTACGTTATCTAATTTGTTGGCATACAATTGTGCATATTTATGTTTATATTTATATTTCCCTAAGGTGGTAGTAATTTGACCTATTTCAATCTTTAGTTTTTTCTATTTTTTTCTTCTGTTTTATTTTATTTTATTTTTTTT
>NW_016849596.1:0-1615 GCF_001698545.2 Rhinopithecus bieti | reverse complement strand
GGAGGGAAGGGGGGAAGAGAGGGAAGGAGGGAGGGAGGGAGGGATGAAGGGAAAGAAAGAAAATAACCAACAAGTGAGAACTTCATGTATTGCCAGGTCCTTGACTTGGAGCGGAGAAGGAAGACGCATCTAGAAGGGCATCAACTCTGAGTTAGGAAGAGGTCCCCTTTTGCAGGGGAAGGAGGCAGGCACTACACCACAGAACGAGAGAGGAAGGTGAAGGTCAGAAGGACAAGACGGGTCGGGGGGTTTTGGGGTCAGAGGTGGTGGAGGGCAAGAGGCAGGATGTCAGTGCTTAAGGCCTGTTTTCAGGAAGCCCCGCAGGGCTGGGTCCGGGCATGCTGACCCTCGGCGTCCTTCCGGGTGTCCTCAGTGTTCGGTTGTTCGGTCCTAGTACACCTGGAAGTGTGCGGACGTGGCGCCGTCCTTCCAGCAGCGCAGGGTGTCCACGGCGACCGAGCGGCAGAGCGGGCAGGTGCGCTCGCGGTCCAGCCACAGGCAGAGGCACTCCTCACAGAACACGTGCTGTGGGGACAGCAATCAGCAGGCACCAGGACTCTTTACTGCGCGTCCGCCTCCGTCCCGGGAGCAGGAGACGCGGCAGCGGATTAGACAGACAACCCCTGCCTTCGGGGCGCCTGCACTCGTGTTGGGGAGACAATGCGACTCTAAAATACCGAGTTATCAATAGGAAGCACCAAGATGAAACAGCAGGGGAGGGGCCGGGTGTGGTGGCTCCCGACTGTAATCCCAGCACTTTGGGAGGCCGAGGCGGGCGGATCACCTGAGGCAGGAGTTTGAGACCACCCTGGCCAACATGGTGAAACCCTGTCTCTCCCAAGAGATACAAAAATTAGCCGGGCATGGTGGTGGGCGCCTGTAGCCCCAGCTACTCAGGAGGCTGAGGCAGGAGAATCGTTTGAACCCGGAGGCAGAGGTTGCACTGAGCTGAGTTTGTGCCACTGTACTCCAGCCTAGGTGACAGAGCAAGACTCCGTCTAAAAAAAAAAAAACAAACCCCCAAAAAACAAAGCAGGAGGGAGAAGGAACAGAGAGGGCTTGGGTGGGTTGGGACATTAAGGAAAACTTCATGGAGATACTGACATTTGGGTAAAACTTGCAGGTGGGTGAGGAGTGAGCCCTGACGAGATCACAGGGAAAAGTGCTCCTGGCAGCAGGACAGCATATGCAGAGGCCCTGAGGCTGGACTGTGTTTGATGCGTGGGAGGAAAAGGAAGGAGAGGGTAGCTGGGCTGGGGTGCGGGGGGGGTGGGGTGGATGGGAGAGGGAGATGAGGTCACAGAAGTGATGGAGGGTGAGGGATGCAGATGGTATAGGTCCTGGTGGGCCACTGTGAGGTCTTTGGCTCTTATTCTGAGAGAAGGGGCCATGGCAGGGCTTGGAGCGGAGGAGTGACCTGATATGATTTGCAGTTTAAAGTGATCTGTCTGCCTTCTGGGTTGAGAATAGAACACAAGAGTCAAGAGGAAAGGCAGGTGACTAGTGCTGCAATAAACAGATACATGCACGCATATGTTCACTGCAGCACTATTCACAACAGCAAAGACATGGAATCAACACAAATGCTCATCAGTGATAGACTGGATAGAGAAAA
>NW_016849595.1:0-968 GCF_001698545.2 Rhinopithecus bieti | reverse complement strand
ATTACTTTTAACTGTTTTTGGAGATCATTTTACGTGAAAAAAAATATATATGTTGGTTCTCACCAACCAAACAGTGTAATTTGAATTTTTTTCTCTGTTATTCCAGAGCTGTCAGGCATCAAAATTACCTGAAGGGCTTGTTAAAATCCATGTCATTTATGTCATTTCTAATATTGGTGATTTATGTCACTTCATTCCTGATTCATATGAGAAGTTTATTTTAAAATTTATCTTAAAAGAATCATGTTTTGGCTCAATTTTTTAAATTTTTATTTCAATTATTTTCATTTAGATGGTTTCTGCTGCTTACTATAGCTATAATTTTAACTTGATTTTCTAGTTTCTTTGAGAGGAAACTGTAGTAATTGACGTGAGAAATTTCTCCGTTGTCAATGTAGATTTTCAGTGCAAAAACTTCCTACCTATATTGCTTTGTAATGACATCCTACAACATTATGGTGAGAGGCTATAATTTACGAAAAAAAAAAAAAAAAAAAAAAGTCGCGGTGTCTCATCCCTGTAATCCCAGTACTTTGGGAGGCCGAGGCAGGAGAATCACCTGCGGTCAGGAGTTTGAGACCAGCCTGGCTAACACGGTGAAACTCTGTCTCTACTAAAAGAAATACAAAAATTAGCCGGGCGTGGTGGCAGGCACCTTAATTCCAGCTACTTGGGAGGCAGAGGCAGGAGAATTGTTTGAACCTGGGAGGCGGAGGTTGCAGTGAGCCGAGATCGAGCCATTGCACTCAAGCCTGGGAGACAAGAGCAAGACTTCTCACAAAGAACAAACAAACAAACAAACAAAAAAACTGTAATTTATATAGCTTGGATCATTTGGATCATTTTAAATTCATTGTGATTTGTTTAATTGCTCCAAACATGGATTATTTTGAAAAATCTCTCTGTACTCCTGAAAATGTTTTCCTTATCATCTTCAATTGATTAGTTTATAAATATAAATTGGATTA
>NW_016849594.1:0-1300 GCF_001698545.2 Rhinopithecus bieti | reverse complement strand
TCAAAAAAAAAAAAAAAAAAAAAAGAAAATGGGGGTGAAAAAAACATAATGTCTTTTTTGTTTGTTTTTTGAGACAGGATCTTTGTTGCCCAGGATGGAGTGCAGTGGTGAGATCATGGCTTACAGCAGCCTAAACTTCCCAGGCTCAAGTGATCCTCCTGCCTTAGCCTCCCATAGAGCTGGGACTACAGGCACACACCATCACACCTGGCTAATTTTTTAAAATGTTTTATAGAGACAGGATCTCACTGTGTTGCACAAGCTGGTCTCAAACTCCCGAACTGAAGCAATCCTCCCACCTTGGCCTCCCAAAATGCTGAGATTACAGGCATGAGCCATCACACTCTGTCAACAAATAATATGTTAGTATTAGGAAAATAAGTTTAACTGCACAGACACCCTAAAAGGCTCTAAGGAGCCTCCAGGGACTGTTGACCATGCTTTAAGAACAGGTAGCATATGACATAGAGAGGTCAGGAAGATTAAGGATAGAAAACGTTTTATTAAGCGTTAGCAAGTGTAAGGATTTGAATGACAGGGGTGAAGCTCCCATCAACAGTATCTCAGATCATAACATACCTTCCCTCCTTTCCTGACTTCCTGTTGTCCTTAGGGCAAAATCCAAAATCTTTATCCAGGTCCTTGAGGTCTTGGATGTTTTGTCTCCTTTCTGCCTCTCCTGCCTCATCTTAAGTCACTTCCTCCCCTACATTATTATGCTCCTTACACTCCAGATGCACAGGATGACCTTGCATTATTTGAGGTACCAAGACATTCCTTACCTCAAATACCATAGATTCTGTTCTCTCTGCCTGGAATGCCAACTACTCCACATTCTTCAGGCCTCAGATTAATAGCCACTGCCTCAGGAATGCCTACCTAACCACCTCAACCTCAATTGAAATGGGTCTCCTCTCTTGTTCTCTTGCAAATACCTTATTCTGTTCCTTCAGAACACCCATCAGTTTAGAACTACGTATTTCATTGTATGATTGGTTCTGTTTGTCTCTTACCAGTAGACTGTAAACTCTACAAGGGCAAGAATATCTGTGTTTTGTTTGCCACTGTCTTCCCAGTACTTAGCACTGAACAGGCACATAGTAGGTATTCTGTAAATCTTTACTTAGTGAAAGTATAAATGAGAGAATGAAGATACATACAGGGAGCCTATTTTCTTAGTCTGAGAAGAAATTACTCATGTTTATTGTGTTGTATGGAAAATGATAACATCCTAGTTCCAAATTTTCATTTAAAATGCCTTTTAAAATCTGTTTATGAAGGACTATCCTAATAATTGTTA
>NW_016849593.1:0-385 GCF_001698545.2 Rhinopithecus bieti | reverse complement strand
GCTTTGTGATGTGTGAATTCACCTGACAGAGTTACACCATTCTTTTAATTGAGCAGTTTGATGACACTGATTTTGTGGTATCTGCAATAGAGTATTTGAGGGGGCATTGAGGCCTATGGTGACAAAGGAAATGTCCTCAGATAAAAACCAAAAAGAAGCTTTCTGTGAAACTACTTTGTAATGTGTGAATTCATCTCACCGAGTAACACCCTTCTTTTCATTGAGAAGTTTGCTAACACTGTTTTCGTTTAATCTGAATTTGAATATTCAGGAGTGCATTGAGGAATGTGGTGAAAAAACAAATATCCTCAGACAAAAACTAGAAAACAACTTTCTGAGAAACTGCTTTGTGATGTTTGAATTCATCTCACGGAGTTACACTGTA
>NW_016849592.1:0-825 GCF_001698545.2 Rhinopithecus bieti | reverse complement strand
CCCGGGGTGGAGTGCAGTGGCGGGATCTCAGCTCGCTACAAGCTCCGCCTCCCGGGTTGACGCCATTCTCCTGCCTCAGCCTCCCGAGTAGCTGGGACTACAGGCACCCGCCACCTCGCCTGGCTAGTTTTTTGTATTTTTTAGTAGAGACGGGGTTTCACAGTGTTAGCCAGGATGGTCTTGATCTCCTGACCTCGTGATCCGCCCGTCTCGGCCTCCCAAAGTGCTGGGATTACAGGCTTGAGCCACCGCGCCCGGCCGAAGAGTTCTTGTTGTAATCAAATTCATCAATCTTTTTCTTTATGCTTAATGATATTTGTTCTCTATTTAATAAGTTTTTCCTTTCCCCAATTGTCTCCTCTGAGGATACTTTCTGTATTATCTTCCAGAAGCTTTATTGTTTTGCCTTCCACATTTAGCTGTATAGTCCTCCAGGAATTGATTTCTGTGTGTGGAATAAAGTAAAGATCAAATTTCATTTTTTAAACATATAGATACTCATTTGTCCTAGCATCATTTATTGGAAACCATCTTTTCGCAACTGTTTTGAATGCTATCTTTATCATAAATCATGGTCTATTTGTGCATGAATCTCTTGTCTATTTCTTGGCCTTCTATTCTGTTGGTTGATTTGTATATCCTTGAGCCAAGATCACATTTCTTATTTATTGTAGGTTTATAATAAGTCTAGATATTTTGTAGATCAAGGCCTTCTGCTGTTCTCCTTCCCTCCCTACTCCCCAGATGTCTTGGTTGGTCCATATAAATTTTATTTGAGGCCGGGCGCGGTGGCTCAAGCCTGTAATCCCAGCACTTTGGGAGGCC
>NW_016849591.1:0-359 GCF_001698545.2 Rhinopithecus bieti | reverse complement strand
GAAAGCTTCCTTCTAGTTTTCATATGAGAGTATTTAGTTTGCCACCATAAGCTTTAAATTGCTCAAAATATCAGATTGTAGATTCCAAGAAAACAGTGTAAGCAAACTGTGCAAAGCACAGAGCAGTGTTACTCTGTGAGGTGAATTCACACATTACAAAGCACTTTCTCAGAAAGCTTCTTTCTAGTTTTAACTGAGGATATTTACTTTTCACCATATTCCTCAATGTCCTCCTGAATATCCTATTAGAGATTAAATGAAAAAAGTGTTAGCAAACTTCTCAATTAATAGAACGGTGTTACTCAGTGAGATGAATTTACACATCACAAAACAGTTTCACCTAAAGCTTCTTTTTCTTC
>NW_016849590.1:0-969 GCF_001698545.2 Rhinopithecus bieti | reverse complement strand
CGTCTCTACTAAAAAATACAAAAAAGCTAGCCGGGCGAGGTGGCTGGTGCCTGTAGTCCCAGCTACTCGGGAGGCTGAGGCAGGAGAATGGCGTAAACCCGGGAGGCGGAGCTTGCAGTGAGCTGAGATCCGGCCACTGCACTCCAGCCTGGGCGACAGAGCAAGACTCCGTCTCAAAAAAAAAAAAAAAAAAAAAAAAAAAAAAAAAATTGCTATTGCCTAGTGATGTAGCTATCTTGACATCATAGCACAACACATTACCTTCTTGGTTTTTATATGTTTAGATTAAAAAAATACCATTGTGTTACAGTTACCTGTAGTATTCAATACAGTAACAGGTTGACAGGTTTGTAGCCTAGGAACAATAGACTAACCACAGAGCCTTGGTGGTCCACTCTATGTCTACACAATGGTGAAATCACCTCAGGATGCATTTCTCAGAATACATTTGTCAGAACATATCCCTGTTAAAGGATGCATGATTATTTCAGAAATCTATCAAAGATGTGTAATGTTCTCATATGGTTTCTGTAGCATTATTTCATTAATATATACAGCTAGCTATCCTAGAAACCATTTGGCAGAGATCTGTGTACATGGGCAATTCAGTTCATGCAGTAAAACTGAGTTTTATAAAATCCATTTGTTCGTCACTAGAGAAGTTTCTCTGAAAGTGTACAGCACCATATCGTGAAAATGGCCATACTGCCCAAGGTAATTTATAGATTTAATGCTATCCCCATCAAGCTACCACTGACTTTCTTCACAGAATTGGAAAAAACTACTTTACATTTCATATGGAACCAAAAGAGCCCACAGAGCCAAGACAATCCTAAGCAAAAAGAACAAAGCTGGAGGCACCACGCTACCTGACTTCAAACGATACAAGGCTACAGTAACCAAAATAGCATGGTACTGGTACCAAAACATATATAGACCAATGGAACAGAACACAGGCCTCAGAAATAA
>NW_016849589.1:0-965 GCF_001698545.2 Rhinopithecus bieti | reverse complement strand
CTGGAAAGAATATTTCAGGGAAACTGCTTCGTCTTTGATATATCTATTCATCTTGCATAGTTCAAACCTTTCTTATATTACGCAGTTTGCAAACTCCATCATGCACGGATCTGCGAAGGCACATTCGGGAGCAAATGCTATCCTTTGGAAAAGAGGTGATATAATCAGATAAAAACTGGAGAGAAGCTTTCTGAGAAACTACTTTGTGATGTATGCATTCCACTCAGGGAGTTATACCCCTTTTCTCACAAGGCAGGGTTTGAGCTCTGTTCTTGTGAAATGGAAAAAGTGATATTTCGGAGCATACTGAGGACTATGGCGAATAGTGAAATATGCTGAAACGAAATCAGGAAAGAAGGGTTCCAGGAATCTGCTCTCTCATATGTGCATTCACTTCACAGAATTTATGCTTACTCTATGTTGCCCTGTTTCAAAATTCTGTCTTTGAAGAATCTGTGAAGGGATATTTAGTGACGCCGGGAGGCTTGGGTGGGCAAGGAAACGTCTTCTGATGAAACCTGCAGAGTAACTTTCTGAGCAACTGCTTCGTGATGTGTGTATTCGTCTCATAGATTTAAACCGTTCTTTGAGTTGAGCAGATTGAAATCACTGTTTTTGTGGAATCTGAGGAAGAACATTTGGGAACAATCCTTAGAACATGGAGAAAGAAATATCCTCAGGTAAAATCCAGAAGGAAGCTTTCTGTGACACTACTCTGTGTCGCCTTAATTCCTCTTGCTTAGGTTGGCCTCTCTTTATGTTGAGTAGTTTTATAACCCTGTGTATGTTTAACGTGTGATGGGACATTTGGGAGCACTTTGAGGCTTACAGTGAAAAAGGAAATATGTTCACACTGAACTTGGAGAGAAGCTTTCCGAGGAACTGCTTTGTGACGTGTGCATTCCACTCACAGAAATATACCTTTCTTCTCCTAGAGGATTCCGGAATTCCTTTTGAAGAAAAGG
>NW_016849588.1:0-2081 GCF_001698545.2 Rhinopithecus bieti | reverse complement strand
GTCTTGCTCTGTCACCCAGGCTGGAGTGCAAGTGGTGCGATCTTGGCTCACTGCAACCTCCGCTTCCCAGGTTTAAGCGATTCTCCTACCTCAGCTTCCCGAGTAGGTGGGACTACAGGCGTGCACCACTGCGCCCAGCTAAGTTTTGTATTTTTTTAGAGATGGGGTTTCACCACGTTGGACAGGCTTGTCTCAAACTCCTGACCTCGTGATCCGCCCGCCTCGGCCTCCCAAAGTGCTGGGATTACCAGCGTGAGCCACCGCACCCAGGAAGTTTTTTTTTTTTTTTTTTTTTTTTGAGACGGAGTCTCGCTCTGTCGCCCGGGCTGGAGTGCAGTGGCCGGTTCTCAGCTCACTGCAAGCTCCGCCTCCTGGGTTTATGCCATTCTCCTGCCTCAGCCTCCGAGTAGCTGGGAATACAGGCGCCCGCCACCTCGCCCAGCTAGTTTTTTGTATTTTTTAGTAGAGACGGGGTCTTTCAAGGAGGCGGTAGCGGTCATCCGAGTCAAAGTTGCAGAAAGGTTGAGTAAGATGAGGAGGGAGAATGTGAAATGAAGTGGGGCTAATTAACAAAGACAACGCTTTCAAGGGGCTTTGCTGTGTGCGGTTGTAGAGAAATGGCACAGAACTGGAAGAGAACGCAAATTCAGGGAGGTGTTTTGCTTTTTGCCTTCTTCCCACCAGGAGATAATAAACTTCCTTTTCCTAGTGATGGGAATAGTCCAGTAGAAAGGGAGAAGAGGATCATGCAGAAGAGGAAGAGGATAACCGCAGGAGTGGAGAGCTTGGGAAGGCGAGAGGGAGTAGGAGTCTGAGCCTAAGAGTCAGTGGAACCAACAAGAGGGAAGGAGAGAATGTAGGAGAGATGTAAGGAAATAGGGGACAAGGTGGGGATGGGGAGGTGAGTGCTCAGTATCTAAAAAGATACTGATGCTTGTCTTTAGGGTGAATGCGAAGTCATAGCTCCCAGTGATGAAGCACACACAGGTCACATGTAAGTCCTGCACGTGTGTTCCTCTGACAATGGGGAGTAGGTGGCTAGGACACAACAGTAACATCACAGAGGGAGCTTAGCTCAAGGGCAGAAAACTGGGGAGACCTTGTTTGCTGTGCCTGGTCTCACCCTCTATTAATTATTCCTAGAGTGACTGTTCCTTATCACCCCAGTTCCTTTTTTTTTTTCTCTCTCTCTCTGTCTCCTGCCTTTTCCAGAAGTCTGTCAAACTCAGAGGGCTGAATGAGAGCAGTCTTCCCTCTGTGGCTGGGAAACTACACGGGAGGTACCAAAGGGGAACAGAGCTTATGCCTGTGGTGGTGAAACCCTTTAACTGCAATTAGAGCCTTATTCCCTGCCTAAAGTCTTTTTTTGTTTGTTTGTTTGTTTGTTTTGAGAGAGAGACAGAGAGGGTCTCACTGTCCCCTAGGCTGGATGGAGTGTGCAGTGGCACGATCTCAGCTCACTGCAGCCTCGACATACTGGGTTAAGGCGATCCTCCCACCTCAGCCTCCCCAGTAGCTGGGACTTTAGGCACATGTCACTACACCTGGCTAATTTAACTTTTTGTAGAGATGGGGGGGTCTCATTATGTTGCCCAGGCTGGTCTCGAACTCCTGTTCTAATGCCTCAAGTGATCCTCCTGCTTTGGCCTCCCAAAATGCTGGGATTACAGGCCTGAGTGCCCACACATTTTCACTGGGTGATTTTTATCCCAATCCCACCTCATCTGGCCCTAAAGCCCCACCTCCTTTTTTTTTCCCCTGAGGTGGAGTCTTGCTCTGTTGCCTAGGCTGGAGTACAGTGGCATAATCTTGGCTCACTGCAACCTCCGCCTCCCAGGTTCAAGTGATTCTCCTGCCTCAGCCTCTTGAATAGCTGGGATTTTACAGGCACGTGCCACCATGCCTGGCTAATTCTTGTATTTTTAGTAGAGAAGGGGTTTTGCCATGTTGGCCAGGCTGGTCTCAAACTCCTAACCTCAGGTGATCCACCCGCCTCGGCCTCCCAGAGTGCTGGGATAACAGGCGTAAGCCACCATGCCCAGCCCCTAAAGCCTTTTTATTCAGTGTATGTGCACATATAT
>NW_016849587.1:0-825 GCF_001698545.2 Rhinopithecus bieti | reverse complement strand
GAGTTACACCATTCTTTTCATTGAGTCGTTTGATAACTCTGTTTTCGTGGAATTTGCAATAGGGTATTTAGGAGTGCATTGAAGCCTATATTGACAAACAATATATCCTCAGATAAAAACCTAAAAGAAGCTTTCAGTGAAACTGCCTTTTGATGTGTGAATTCATCTCACTGAGTAACACCGTTCTTTTCATTGAGAAGTTTGCTAACACTTTTTTCATTTAATCTGCAATGGGATATTCAGGAGTGCATTGAGGAATACGGTGAAAAAGAAAATATCCTCAGATAAAACTAGAAAGAAGCTTTCTGAGAAATAGCTTTGTGATGTGTGAATTCATCTCACAGAGTTACATGGTTCTTTCCCTTGAGCAGTTTGCTTATACTGTTTTCTTGGAATCTGCAATCTGATATTTCTGAGTGGATTGAAGCTTATGATGACAAAGTAAATGTCTTCATATAAAAACTAAAAAGAAACTTTCTGAGAAGATCCATTCTGATGTGTTAATTCATCTCACAAATTTACACGAACCTTTTCATGGAGCAGTTTGGTAGCACTGTTTTTGGTGCAACTGAGAAGAGATATTTTGGATCACATTGAAACCTATGGTGACAAAGGAAATATCCTCAGATAAAAATTAGAAAGACAGTTTCTGAGAAAGTCCTTTGTGATGTGTGCATTCATCTCACAGAGTTACACCTTTCTTTTCATGGAGCAGTTTAAAACACTGTTTTTGTGGAATCTGCAAAGGGATATTTCTGAGTACTCAGAGGCCTATGGTGAATAAGGAAATATCCTCAGATAAAAACTAGAAAGAAGCTTTCTGAG
>NW_016849586.1:0-2082 GCF_001698545.2 Rhinopithecus bieti | reverse complement strand
CATTTTCCTCTCCCTGGGCATTCCAGCACACTGGGAAGATAGCACGTCCAGAGAAAGTCTTGCTTTCCAAAAGAGCTTATGAGAGAATGTGCCCCTCAGATTGGTTAAAACATACGTTAATCCTGTGGCAGGGAAATTTGTTCTAGCCTTTGGGGTGTAGCCTGCTGAATAAGTTCACAGTGATATACATCCCAGTTTCCCGGGGCTGAACTAGAATATTCATATCCTTGTACTCCCTACACACACAGACATAGACACCAATTTCCCCCCAAAAAATCTCTTTGCTTAATCTTCTCCTGCTCTGTATTTTCTTTGATATTTTTCTTGAATGGCTTCCACTAAATTCAAATGCATTGACTCTAAAGTCAACCTGCAAAATTTTATCTGGTAATTTATAGACTACATTGCAAGCATCTACCTCCCCTTCATCAGACTCTCTGTACAGGGCAAGTTCATCTAACTATGTGCTTCAAGATGGAACTCCTGAGTTCACAGTTGACTTATAAACCAAAGCATGCCCACTACAAAACTCTCACCCTCCAGAGACTTGCCTCAAGGGACAACACCCTGCTCACAAAGGCAACTGCAGTCACCAGCTCAACAACCTGGCAGATAAGGTGCCCAAGCTAGCATGGACCCAGGCACCTTTGTTTGCTTCCTCCCCTGCCTTATGAATGTGCCACTGATGGCTCCAAAAGTGAAGTGGTACACTAGGACTCCTGCATTTCTTCCCCTGAGCTAGCTTTGGAAGTAAATCACTCTCTTTATAGCAGAATTCTGTCTTCTTAATTGGATTCTGCAAGTGGCAAACAACTGACCTGCTCTTCAGTTACACTGGGATGTGTTTAGATTTATTTTTTCAAATGTTGGAACAAAGTTTAAAAGTGAGAAGAGCCCTAGGTTTTTTCTTGGAAATCTGGCTTAAATCCAGGTTTATTTCCTTGATTTGGGAATTTGGTCACTGGGCAAATAACATGATTTTCCTAAGTCTAGATTTCTTTGTTTATAAAATGGGGATGAATATGCTACCCTACCTATACCATGAGCTAAATAAGCTAATATTTATAAAGAACACACACTCACACTGATATCCACACACAGATATGTATGTACATATACAAATGTGGGGACCTAATCCAAGCACTAAGTATTTGTTGAATCATTATCTGAATACAGCATCTGGCAAATGGATGCGTGTGATTTCTCCAGGGATACTGAGGAAAGAGAGAGACCTTCTCATATTGTTTTATATTGTTTTATACTCAGTACCTGTTTTAAGAAAAAACAAGGAAGTAAAACCAAAGACAGGCAGCCCAGCGCCAGGCCCAAAACCAGGCCTGGGCCTGCCCAAACCAGTTAAAAATCAACTCATAACTTAGAAACCAATGTTATTCATAGATTCCAGACATTGTATAGAAGAACATTGTGAAATTCCCTGCCCTGTTCTGTTTCACTCTGACCACCGGTGCATGCAGCCCGTCACGTACCCCCTGCTTGCTCAACTCAATCACGACCCTTTCATGTAAAATCTTTAGTGTTATGAGCCCTTAAAAGGGACAGAAATTGTGCACTCGGAGAGTTTGGATTTTAAGGCAGTAGCTTGCTGATGCTCCCAGCTGAATAAAGCCCTTTCTTCTACAACTCGGTGTCTGAGAGGTTTTGTCTGCAGCTCGTCCTGCTACATTTCTTATTTCCCTGACCAGAAAGAGAGGTAACTGATGGAGGGATGCTGAGGCAGCCCCTTAGGTGGCTTAGGCCTGCCCTGCAGAGCATCCCTGCGGGGAACTCCAGACATAGAGCCTACGCTAAGCTGTCTGACCAGTGGACAGGTGGTTGTGTTATTGGCACTATTAAACCATCTTTCTTCTTACTGCCCATAAAAACAGGGGAACTTCTGGACTTCCCAGTCTATGCCTACTGCCAGAAACGAAGCGTAGCCATAGATAATTAGAAAGATAATGAATGGCCCCCTGAAAGAATCATACAATCATACAATACAATACAATACAATACTATGGACCCACCACTTAGGCACAAGATGGCTCATGAGGAGGAGGAGGAGGAGGAGGAGGAGGAGGAGGA
>NW_016849585.1:0-958 GCF_001698545.2 Rhinopithecus bieti | reverse complement strand
AGTTGAACAGTGAGAACACATGGACACAGGGAGGGGAACATCACACCCCAGGGCCTGTCGGGGTGTGGGCCAAGGGGAGGGATAATATCAGGAGAAATGCCTAATATAGATGATGAGTTGATGTGTGCAGCAAACCAACATGGCACACATATACCTGCGTAACAAACCTGCATGTTCTGCACATGTATCCTGGAACTTCAAATATCATAAAAAAAGAAAAGCCATTATTATTATTCCAATTTACAAATGATGAACTAATGGCAAAAAGAATAACAAAAGAACTTGCCCAGTGACTCATGATTAAGCCTGAAAACACCTTATGTCTTTGTGACCTAAAGATAGTGGGTATTTCCTACGTTGGGGAACTCAGCTGGTGAAAGTTTGGTGCTAATGAAGGTGTTGGCTTGTTTGGAAATGGAATCACTAGTTCCTCCTGTTTAGATTGATGCATATTGAAATTCTACCAGACTCCTGCCTCTCTAGGTAAGCTGTAAATCCACTTTTGTCTTCCAATATTCTCTATTACATGATTTTTACTCTATTAATTCTGAACTGCTTGCAATTCAAAGCTATTTCATACTTTCATTTCTTTGTACCTGCTGTTCTGTCTGCCTGGAAAATCTTTTCTCTCCTATTGTTTATTTGGTTAAAGCTTACTCATCCTTCAAGATTCAGCTCAGGTGCCTTTTTAAATTTATTTATTTTTTAATTTTAGGATGCCTTCTCTTACTCTCTGATCCCAGAATATATACCAAGACTCTAAGCTCCTTGAAGGCAGAGAAAAACCTCTTGCCCATTCTTTTCTAGTCTCTAGAATATAACATAATATAGTACATAGTAAGTACTCAGTAAATATTCATCAACTAAACTAACTGAAAAGTATTAAAAATTAGATATCCTGTTGGATTTGTATTTATTCTGCCTCTACTTGGTATTCACAATAAGTTGAATTTTTTTT
>NW_016849584.1:0-969 GCF_001698545.2 Rhinopithecus bieti | reverse complement strand
ATGGGCAAAACTTCATGACTAAAACACCAAAAGCAATGGCAACAAAAGCCAAAATTGACAAATGATATTTGATTAAACTAAAGAGCTTCTGCCCAGCAAAAGAAACTATCATCAGAGTGAACAGGCAACCTGCAGAATAGGGGAAAATTTTTGCAATCTATCCATCTGACAAAAGGCAAATATCTAGAATCTGCAAGGAACTTAAACAAATTTACAAGAAAAAAACAAACAAACAACCCCATCAAAAAGTGGGCAAAGGATATGAACAGACACTTCTCAAAAGAAGACATTTATGTGACCAACAGACATATGAAAAAATGCCCATCATCACTGGTCATTAGAGAAATGCAAATGAACACCACAATGAGATACCATCTCACCCCAGTTAGAATGGCGACCATTAAAAAGTCTGGAAACAATAGATGTTGGAGAGGATGTGGAGAAATAGGAATGCTTTTACACAGTTGCTGGGAGTGTAATTTAGTTCAGCCAATGTGGAAGACAGTGTGGGTGATTCCTCAAGGATCTAGAACCAGAAATACTTTTTGATTCAGCAATCCCATTACTGGGTATATACCCAAAAGATTACAAATCATTCTACTATAAAGACACATGCACACATATGTTTATTGCAGCACTGTTCACAATAGCAAAGACTTGGAACCAACTCAAATGCCCATCAATGATATACTGGATAAAGAAAATGTGGCACATATACACCATGGAATACTATGCAGCCATTAAAAAGGATGAGCTCGTGTCCTTTGCAGGGACATGGACGAAGCTGGAAACCATCTTTCTCAGCAAAATAACACAGGAGCAGGAAACCAAACACCACATGTTCTCATTCATAAGTGGAAGTTGAACAATGAGAATACACGGACACAGGGAGGGAAACATCACACACTGGGTCCTGTTGGGGTTTGGGAGAATAGGGGAGGGACAACATTAGGAGAAATACTTAATGTA
>NW_016849583.1:0-1297 GCF_001698545.2 Rhinopithecus bieti | reverse complement strand
ATCATACCAAATTTTGTCTACAATTCAGCACGTTCATGGATGCTCTGGAATCTTCAGGATCCATGAGCCTATGTGTCAAATCTCTGACTTACAGAATATTAGGAGATAAAAATCAACATGATTAGTGATGGATTGTATGTGATGGTTGACAGAGTGGGTCGGAAAGGAAGCCTGGATTTAATGGCTGAGGTAGCCGAGTGGATGATGGAACCATTCACTGAGACAGAGAACACCCAAAGGGGAACAGGTTTCTGGGGAAAATACTGAATTCAGTTTTGGACCTGCCAAATTTTAAGTGTCTGGAATGTCCAAGGGGAGATTTCCAGGAGGCAGTTGTAAGGGAGGAGACCACCCCTCATATTGCCTTATGCCCAATTTCTGCCTCCAGAGAAAGAATAAGTAAAAACTAAAAGCCAGAAATGAAATCCACAGTCAGACAGCCCAGTGCCGGCCCTGCGCCGTGCCGTGGGCCTGGTTAAGGATTGACCCTTGACCTAAACCGGTTATGTTATCTATAGATTACAGACATTGTATGGAAAAGCACTGTGAAAATCCCTGTCCTGTTCTGTTCCATTCTAATTACCGGTGCATGCAGCCCCATTCACGTACCCCTGCTTGCTCAATCAATCAGGACCCTCTCACGCAGACTCCCTTAGAGTTGTAAGCCCTTAAGAGGGACAGGAATTGCTCACTCGGGGAGCTCGGTTTTTGAGACGTGAGTCTTGCCGATGCTCCCAGCCAAATAAAGCCCTTCCTTCTTTAACTCAGTGCCTGAGGGGTTTTGTCTGCGGCTCGTCCTGCTACAGTTGGACATATGGATATGAAGTGCAGGAAAGAAATGCAGGCTGGAGCGATAGAGTTGGGAACCATCAACATGCAGATGATTATTAAAGCTATAGGAATGTGTGAGGTCGTCTACCAAGACCATGCAGAATGAGAAGAGAAAAGGGCTGGACATAACCTTATCAAACAAAAACATTTACCAAAAGGGCCGAGAAAGAGGGGCCCACAAAAGGAACTGAGAAGTAGTGGCCAAAGAGTAAAGAGTAAAGCCAGGAGAGTGTGGTGTCACAGAAACCAAGGGCTAAATCTCCTTCCAAATGGAGGGGAGAGCTCAACAGTGCCAAATGTTACTCAGATAAGGTCTGATTTAAATCCATCAGATTTAGCAACAAGAACACTGGTGATGAGCACTTTCCATGGAGTAGTGGGAGTGGATGGCAAATGACAGTGGCTTAAGAAGGAAAAAGTAGGCCGGGTGCGGTGGCTCAAGCCTGTAATCCCAGCACTTTGGGAG
>NW_016849582.1:0-969 GCF_001698545.2 Rhinopithecus bieti | reverse complement strand
AGATGGATTAAAGACTTAAACGTAAGACCTAAAACCATAAAAATCCTAGACGAAAACAGAGGCAATACCATTCAAGACATAGGCATAGGCAAAGACTTCATGACTAAAACACGAAAAGGGATGGCAACAAAAGCCAGAATCGACAAATGGGATCTAATTAAACTAAAGAACTTCTGCACAGCAAAAGAAACTATCATCAGAGTGAACAGGAAATCTACAGAATGGGAGAAAATTTTTGCAATTATCCATCTGACAAAGGGCTGATATCCAGAATCTACAAGGAACTTAAATTTACAAACCACCCCATCAAAAAGTGGGTGAAGGATATGAACAGACACTTCTCAAAATAAGACATTTATATGGACAACAAACATATGAAAAAAAGCTCATCATCACTAGTCATTAGAGAGCTGTAAATCAAAACTTTCTTCCTCAGTCCAGTCCATGTTTACATCATTAGAAGCCAGGTTTTCACACTCTAGCCCAGGATCTTTGAGATACCGTCCCATGCCACTTAGAATGGCGATTATTAAAAAGTCAGGAAACAACAGATGTTGGAGAGGATGTGGAGAAATAGGAACACTTTTACACTGTTGGTGGGAGTGTAAATTAGTTCAACCATTGTGGAAGACAGTGTGGTGATTCCTCAAGGTTCTAGAACCAGAAATACCATTTGACCCAGCAATCCCATTACTGGGTATAGACTCAAAGGATTATAAATCATTCTATTATAAAGACACATGGACATGTATGTTTATTGCAGCACTATTCACAATAGCAAAGACTTGGAACCTACCCAAATGCCCATCAATGATAAACTGGATAAAGGAAATGTGGCACATATACATCATGGAATACTATGCAGACATAAAAAAGGAGGAGTTCATATCCTTTGGAGGGACATGAATGAAGCTGGAAACCATCTCAGCAAACTGACACAGGAACAGAAAACCAAACACTGCATGTTCT
>NW_016849581.1:0-970 GCF_001698545.2 Rhinopithecus bieti | reverse complement strand
TTAGACTATGCTTGACCTTCCTGCTACTTTTGACACTGTTGATTGCTTTCTCTTATGGAAACATTTTCCTTTCTCGCTTCTGGGACAATGAATTCCCCTGTTTCTCATACCTTTTTATTGTTCTTTTTGTCCTCTTAATTGGCTGTTCTGTCTTCTATGGGCTTAACACTTCAGGCATCCTCACTACTTAGGCTTTAGTTACAACTTGAAGACAGAAGGTCATCACTTTCACATTTATATTCCTGTACCCTCATTTTTCCACTCCAATGTTTCACATATTTTATTCACATAATATTACCTGAGCATCATTTTCCACATACCATGGGAGGAGGGATTGATGTTGGAGATAAAGTTGTACCATGAATGTTCTCTTCCATACAAGTTTATGACTTAGATAAGTCAATAAGATGCATACCTGAAAATTAATTAAGTAGGGCAGCATGTGGAAAATACCTTTCCAGTGCTAAAGGTAGATGAAGAATGTAGTGGTAATTAAAGAAGATTTCGTAGAGAAAGTGACATTTGACTTCAGTCTTAATGGATAGACAAAGGTTTGACAGCAAAAATGTGAAGGGAGATGAACTGAAAATATTTTACAGTCATTCAGGAGTCCTGACATACTTTTGCTATCTTAGCTACTCTTGTCCTAGTAGACTATAGGGAAAAATCACTTAAAATTAGAACCTGTAATCTCTCCATCTGTATTAGGCATACAGAATAACAGTATACACAATGTCTCATGTCATATCAAGAGATGTTAAAAATGTGTATATTTTGGAGGCAGGACTTCAAGGATGATGCTACCTGGAAGTAGCTTTTATTTTCTGTACTGACTTATACCTGTTACATCTTATGTGCCTCAGTTTTCTTTAAATAGTGCACCAAGTATCAGATATAATCTCTGCCTTTTGAATGTCTTATCAGATTCAGTTCCATGAAATCTAAGTGGAAAGCTAGATATAAATTGACC
>NW_016849580.1:0-645 GCF_001698545.2 Rhinopithecus bieti | reverse complement strand
ATTTAACTCAAAATGGACCAAAGACCTAAATATAAAAGGCAAAATTATAAAACTCTTAGCCAAAAACATAGCAGTAAGTCTTTGTGACCTTGGATTAGGTATAATACCTCTTAAATACAATACCTAAATACAAGTGACAAAAGAGAAAATAGATAAACAGGACATCATTAAAAAAAAACTTTTGTGTTATGAAGAATACTATCAAGAAGTAAAAACCCACAGATTGGGAGAAAATATTTGCAAATCATATATCTGATAAAGTTATAGTATCCAGGATATATAAAGGACTCTTACAACTCATCAATAAAAGACAAGTGACTCAATTAAAAAATAAAAGATTTGAGTAGACACTTAGCCAAAGAAATAAATAAATGACCAATAACACAAGAAAAAAACCTCAACATTATTAGTCATGAGGGAAATGCAAGTCAGAATTACACTGAAATACTACTTCACACTCATGAGGATGGCTCTAATCAAAAACATGGACAATACCAAGTGTTGGTGAGGATGTGGAAAAGTTGGAACCCTTAGACATCGCTGATGGGAATGTATAATAGTGCAGCCATTTTGGAAAACAGTCTTGCAGTTTCATTTTGGAAAACAGTCTTGCAGTTTCATTTTGGAAAACAGTCTTGCAGTTTC
>NW_016849579.1:0-1155 GCF_001698545.2 Rhinopithecus bieti | reverse complement strand
GAGAGATGGGGATAGAACTAGACTAACCGGAGAGTAAACGTCTTTCTTTGGCAGGACTATAAACTGACAATGCTTTTTTCCTTCCTCAATAAACCTTTTATCATTTTAGAATTTTCCCTATCTTTTACTTTCCACACAGTCGACTTCCTGCCAATCTTACCTGTTAAGTATTTCTCTTATATCATTTTCTCCATTGCTACTCTCACTATTTAAAAAGTCCTTATCACTCATTTGGCCTATCTCTATAGCCTTCTGATCCCTTTTTTTTTTCATTCCAATCCATCTCTGCCTTATCCGTTTTCTTCTTGAAAAACATATTTGATCACATGATTCCCTTGTTCCAGTGCTAAATGAGTAAGCTTCAATTATTCAAATTTGGCATTAACAGTCTTTTCCACAATTTTAATTCCTAACTTACCCTGCTTAGAGCCACTGTTTTTACTAGGTCTTGTCCTTGGGCCTGCCTGTACCAGTTTTAGAAAGAATCCTACTAGATTAGAGTGAATCTCTACCCTGTGTATCTGATTATCCTCAATATCTGCTCAAGTTTATCATCCTCTACCTTTGATGTATAAATACTTGACCTGCCATCAGCAAGAATCCTGTGACATTAGTTTAGCAAGGATTCCCCTACCCTGATGTCTCTGTTAATAGTTTTTCATCTATTGACTTCCTCATTCTTCTCATTGGCTATAATTTCGCAGATATCTTTGCTGTATAGGTTGAGTATCCCTGAACCAAAATGCTTGGAACCAGAAATGTTTCAAATTTCAGATTTTTGCAGACTTTGGAATATTTGAATATATATAAGGAAATATCTTGGGGATGGGACCCCAAGTCTAAACATGAAATTAATTTATGTTTCATATATACCTTATATACACAGCCTGAGGTAATTTTATATAATATTTTAATTTTATGCATAAAGAAAAGTTTTGACTATGTTTTGACTGCAACCCATAACGTGAGGTCAGTTGTGTGATTTTCTACTTGTGGCATTCTGTTGGAATTCAGAAAGTTTTGGATTTCAAAGCATTTCTGATTTTGAATTTTTTGATTAGTACGCTCAACGGGTATTTGAAATGGAGCCCAATCTCTCCCCTATTGTAATAGTCTTGCCATCTATCACAATAGCCCTGAATAAATTCTTCCTTA
>NW_016849578.1:0-760 GCF_001698545.2 Rhinopithecus bieti | reverse complement strand
TTTTTTGAGACGGAGTCTTGCTCTGTCGCCTAGGCTGGAGTGCAGTGGCCGGATCTCAGCTCACTGCAAGCTCAACCTCCTGGGTTTACACCATTCTCCTGCCTCAGCCTCCCGAGTAGCTGGGACTACAGGCGCCCGCCACCTTGCCCGGCTACTTTTCTTTATTTTTTAGTAGAGACGGGGTTTCACTGGGTTAGCCAGGATGGTCTCGATCTCCTGACCTCGTGATCCGCCCATCTCGGCCTCCCAAAGTGCTGGGATTACAGGCTTGAGCCACCGCGCCCGGCCTGAAGAATTTCCTTAAGACCTGTTTTTATTATTTTTTAGACTAAAGAAGTCAAACACTATTTTATATCTGACAATGGTTCCTGTATTATTTATTTATTTATTTATTTATTTAATTATTTATTGAGACGGAGTTTCACTCTTGTTGCCCAGGCTGGAGTGCAATGGCGCGATCTCAGCGACTGCAACCTCAACCTCCCGGATTCAAGCGATTCTCCTGCCTCAGCCTCCCGAGTAACTGGGATAACAGGCGCTTGCCACCACGCTCAGCCCATTTTTTCTATTTTTAGTAGAGATGGGGTTTCACTGTGTTAGCCAGGATGGTTTCGATCTCCTGATCTCGTGATCCGCCCTCCTTGGCCTCCCAGAGTGCTGCGATTACAGGGGTGAGCCACCACGTCTGGCCATTTATATATATTTTAACCTTTTAATGTAGGTAAAAATTTACGGTCTTATGCATCCTTATAATCCTTTT
>NW_016849576.1:0-1159 GCF_001698545.2 Rhinopithecus bieti | reverse complement strand
GTCCAAGACCAGACAGATTCACAGCCGAATTATATCAGAGGTACAAAGAGGAGCTGGTATCATTCCTTCTGAAACTACTCCAACCCATAGAGAAAGAGGGAATTCTCCCTAACTCATTTAATGAGGCTAGCATCATCCTCGTACCAAAGCCTGGCAGAGATACAACCAAAAAAGAGAATTTTAGACCAATATCCCTTATGAGCATTGATGCAAAAATTGTCAGTAAAATACTTGCAAACCAATTCCAGCAGCACATCAAAAAGCTTATCCACCAAGATCAAGTAGACTTCATCCCTGGGATGCAAGGCTGGTTCAACATATGAAAATCAATAAAAGTAATCCATCACATAAACAGAACCAAAGACAAAAACCACATGATTATCTCAATAGAGGCAGAAAAGGCCTTTGACAAAATCCAACAGTCCTTCATACCAAAAACTCAATAAGCTAGGTATCGATGGAATGTAACTCAAAATAATAAGAACTATTTATGAGAAACCTACAGCCATATCATACTGAATGGGCAAAAACTGGAAGCATTCCGTTTGAAAACTGACACTAAACGGGGCTGCCGTCTCTCACCACTCCTATTCAACATAGTGATGGAAGTTTTGACCAGGGCAGTCAGACAGGAGAAAAAAATAAAGAGTATTCAATTAGGAAAAGAGGAAGCCAAATTGTCCCTGTTTCCAGATGACATATTTAGAAAACCCTATCATCTCAGTCCAAAATCTCCTTAAGCTGATAAGCAACTTCAGCAAAGTCCCAGGATACAAAATCAATGTGCAAAAATCACAAGCATTCCTATACATAAATAACAGACAGACAGACAAATCATGAGTGAACTCCCATTCACAACTGCTTCAAAGAGAATAAAATACGTAGGAATCCAACTTACAAGGGATGTAAAGGAACTCTTCAAGGAGAACTACAAACCGCTGCTCAATGAAATAAAAGAGGACACAAACAAGGGGAAGAACATTCCATGCTCATGAACAGGAAGAATCAATACTGTGAAAATGGCCAAACTGCCCAAAGTAATTTATAAATTGAATGCTATCCCCATCAAGCTACCAATGAGTTTCTTCACCGAATTGGAAAATACTACTTTAAATTCCTATGGAACCAAGAAAGAGCCCATTGCCAAGACAATCCTAAG
>NW_016849575.1:0-404 GCF_001698545.2 Rhinopithecus bieti | reverse complement strand
TAAAAAAATAAAATAAAATGTGGCACATATACACCATGGAATATTATGCAGCCATAAAAAAGGATGAGTTCGTGTCCTTTGTAGGGATGGATGCAGCTGGAAACCATCATTCTGAACAAACTGTCACAAGAACAGAAAAGAAATATCGCATTTTCTCACTCATAGGTGGGAATTGAACAATGAGATCACTTGGACTCAGGAAGGGCATCATCACACACCGGGTCCTATTTTGGGGAAGACAGGGGGAGGGATAGCATTAGGAGATATACGTAATGTAAATGACGAGTTAATGGGTGCAGCATACCAACATGGCACATATATACATATGTAACAAACCTGCACGTTTTGCACATGTACCCTAGAACATAAAGTATAATAAAAAAGAAAAGAAAAAAAGAAATAAA
>NW_016849574.1:0-1611 GCF_001698545.2 Rhinopithecus bieti | reverse complement strand
AATAATGTAAGTATGTCAGTAAGATAAATATAATATAAATATTCTTCATTTTATTTTTTATTGTTGTAAACCCACATAACATGAGATTGCAAATTTTAACCATTTTAAATGTACACTTCAGTGGCATTAAATACCTTAACATGGTGCAACAATTATCACCATTTATTTCCAGATCTTTTGTTATCTTTTTAAATGAAAACTCTGTACCAAATAAACAATAACTCCTCACAGCCCTCTCCCCCAGCATCTGACAATCATCATTCTACCTTCAGTCTCTATCAATTTGACTGCTCTGGGTACCTCGTATAAGTACAATCATACAATATTTGTCTTCCTGTGTCTGCTTATTTCACGTAGAATAATGTCTTCAGGGCTTATCCATGTTGTAATCGTGTCAGAATTTCATTTCTTTGTAAGGCTGAAAAATATTCCATTGTGTGTACATACCACGTTTTATCCAGTTATCCGTTGATGGACATATGGGTTGGTTTCCATCTTTCATTTATTGCTGCTGTGAAAATGAGCATACAAATATACGTTCAAATTATTGCTTTCAATTCATTTGGATATATACCCACACGAGGAATTGTGTTATATGATAATTCTATATATTTTTTGAGTAACTTCCATACTATTTTCCATAGTAGTTGTGCTTTTGCACTTTTTTTTTTTTTTTTTTTTTTTTTTTTTTTTTTTTTTTTGAGAAGGAGTCTCGTTCTGTCGCCCAGGCTGGAGTGCAGTGATGCGATCTCGACTCACTGTAAGCTCCACCTCCTGGATTAACGCCATTCTCCTGCCTCAGCCTCCCCATTAGCTGGGACTACAGGCACCCACCACCACGCCCAGCTATTTTTTTTTTTTTGTATTTTAGTAGAGATGGGGTTTCACCGTGTTAGCCAGGATGGTCTTGATCTACTGACCTTGTGATCCAACCGCCTTGGCCTCCCAAAGTGCTGGGATCGCAGGTGTGAGCCACCGCGCCCAGCCAGTAGTTGCACAATTTTAAGTTCCTACCAACAATGTACATGTATTCCAATTTGTCTTCATCCATACCAAGACATGCCGACATTCTGTTTTGTTTTGTTGCAATTAGCTATCCTTACAGGTGTGTGGTGTGAGAAACTCCAGGCTTCTACAGGTCTGTAGTCCCCATCAATTTTATGAATAGTACTTGCTGCTCTCTGTCACTTTTCCAGGCTGAGATCTGAGTTACACGTAACAGAGACTAGTCCTTTAGGAATCCCCAGATAAATTAGAATCTTGCAAATAAGTTCTGCTCTGCTCCCTCCAGTTTAAAGGAGAGAGCTGAGAAATGGACTGCTGCCTTAGATAGTCAATTGAATATCTTCACCTTAAATCTCTGGCTTCAGGTATTTGTGGGTGATAGTTTTCCAGCAGCTTTACCAAAGATCATCAAAGTACTTTTCCCTGACTGAACTCCAAGTCAATTGAAACAGATGCTAGTCACTCAGAAAGCCCACAGACAGGTTAAAACATTGTTATGCTGTCCCTGCTTTGAGGGAGGGAACTGGAAACAGGGAAGCTGCCTCCTCTAAACCAACACTGTGCAATACTGGGTATATGAAGGTAACAATCAATAAAAAAATGTGA
>NW_016849573.1:0-762 GCF_001698545.2 Rhinopithecus bieti | reverse complement strand
TTGAGATGGAGTCTCACTCTGTTGCCCAGGTGAGAGTGCAGTGGCATGATCTCGACTCACTGCAAGCTCTGCCTCCTGGGCTTACGCCATTCTCCTGCCTCAGCCTCCTGAGTAGCTGGGACTACAGGCACCCACCACCACGCCCAGCTAATATTTTGTATTTTTAGTAGAGATGGGGTTTTACCGTGTTAGCCAGGATGGTCTTGATCTCCTGACCTTGTGATCCGCCTGCCTTGGCCTCCCAAAGTTCTGGGATTACAGGCATGAGCCACCATGCCCGGCCTCTGGGTTCTCTATTCTATTCCATTTATCTATATGCCTATATACCAGTACCATGCTGTTTTGGTGACTATGGCCTTATAGTATAGTTTGAAGTCAGGTAATGTGATTCCTCCAGATTTCTTCTTTATGGGTAGTCTTTCTTTGGCTATGTGCTCTTCTTTTTGCTTTCATATGAATTTTAGGATTTTTTTTTTTTTTTTTTTTTTTATTTTGGGAAAATGACGGTGGTTTTTTTGTGGAAATTGCATTTGTAGATTGCTTTTGGCAGTATGGTCATTTTCACAGTATTGATTCTACCCATCCACGAGCACAGGATGTGTTTTCATTTGTTTCTGTCATCTATGATTTCTTTCAACAGTGTTTTGTAGTTTTCCTTGTAGAGGTTTTTCACCTCCTTGGTTAGGTATATTCTTAAGTATTTTATTTATTTATTTAGCAGCTATTGTAAAACGGGTTATTGGTTTCATTCTCAGCTTGGTC
>NW_016849572.1:0-1084 GCF_001698545.2 Rhinopithecus bieti | reverse complement strand
AAGAATAAGAGAGGCAAATAGATTTTAAATCAATAATTTAAGTGAGACTGCCAAAAAAGGTAAACAGGAGCTACATTTAATTTCTGTTTTTTCTTTGAGAGCCAAGGAGGCCAGCACTTCAAGTCCAATGAAACTGCCAACTAGCTAATGGAAAAATTTTCTTTTCAAACATAAATATTAAGGTTTACAAGTAAACATAAGGGTTTTTTTTTGTTTTGTTTTGTTTTGTTTTGTTTTGTTTTGTTTTATTTGCTGACATAGAGCACCAAATAAGACTTAGCCCCTTTTAGAAAATTTGTAGACATTTAATATCATATTGTCTGGACCTCAGTAGGAGTAAATCATCAAAGGAAGTCATTTGCATTTCAGGAACCCCAATTAGTTTTACCCTAGCAACTTTTCTTGCTTTTATCTCTTGAAGTTTCACTTTCATAGCACTTTGATTTTTTTTAAAGCAGTGTATGGCAATGTTGATGACATTTCAATATATGTAGTCAAGACTTCATATACCAAAGTGTTAAGAAGACAACTAAGTCAGTTGGATGGGTGTTTTGATGCTATGAATAAAAGTAATCACAGGTCCTTTTTGAAAGGCCCAAAATTCGAATATGATGCAAAGACATGAAGTGCCAAATCAATGAGCAATTTTTTAAAAGTAATTTTAGTTTTCTTGTTGATGTTTTTTCTTGTTATGAAGAAATCATTTTTGGTGTCTTTGACGATTCTCTTGGTCAGTGAAGCAGTTCTTAATAAATAAGTGATAAGTTTGTAGCAATGGAAAAACATGATGCTATCAGTCATTAAAACAGATTGCTATAAGTCATTTGTTCAACTTGCATGCCAATTTATGACAGTGTCACCTTTCTCTATTTCTAGTTCTCCTGTCTCCTTACTTATCACATAAGATTAGAGTCAGATACCTCAATCTAGTCTTAAAATCCCCCACCCACTGCCCTCCAGGCATGCTAGTGTCTTCCATCCCAGGTCTACTCTGGCTTAGTCTTTCTTCCTTTTCATCTCGTTATCTCCTACACTGTTTCCCTGACTCTTTTTTTTTTTTTTTTTTTTTTTTTTTTTTTTTTTT
>NW_016849571.1:0-363 GCF_001698545.2 Rhinopithecus bieti | reverse complement strand
CAAGGAGACCCGCCCAGCCAGAGGACCTTGGAAAGACCCGGCAGCTTCACCCCTTCATGAAGGTTTCTGGGTCCCCACAGAGCTCGGGAAACAAACAGTCAACATGATCTCTCTTTCGGGGGCCAGAGACACCTGAGCCACAGGCCCCCTTGCAGAGGGCAAAGGAACGTGGAACCCGAAACCACGCTTCATCGGCCTGAGTGTGACTCCTGTGTGGACGGGACTATCCGCCCGGCGCTCTGCTGCAGGCTCAACGTGGGGCTATGTCATCTGTGAACCGTGTGGATGGAAAACGGACAATCACCGGAGTCTCGGCTCATTGCTCTCTGGGCAATTCGCTCATTCCTTGGGAGACGAAATTCG
>NW_016849570.1:0-1577 GCF_001698545.2 Rhinopithecus bieti | reverse complement strand
CAGTTAATTTATGCATGTGGGAAACTTCAGTTCCCACCAATAAAAATATTTTGAGTGGCCAGTGCACTTTGAGAAAATTCTGGCATACTAAATAAATAATGTACATGTGGGACCCAGGAGCTGGGTAAGCCTTGCCTTTAGATAACTCTGTGACCACAAAAATAAAGCCAGCGCTTTTGGAACTTACAAGGCTACACTTATAAAGAGCCTGCACAGCTGAACTCTGCTCCCACTGGTTCAGTGGTTACTTATTTCTACCTAAGCACTCACATTTTACTAGAAAAAAAAAGATTTATATTTGAGAGCTACTTCACCTAAATTACAAAATGAGTAAGTGTTTTTAGTTCCAAGTGACAGTAAAAAACAAAAAATGCTTTATTCCCTTCAGAGACTTGTTTGGGTGTTTTAGTTATGCATAAGTAATTCTAGCAAAGGAAGGGTAGAAAGGAGATGAAATTTAATTTACACTGCTTGCTACTTACAAATAAAGGACTTTTGTGAGGGGTCATGGATATTAAATGATTTAATTATATACTTATCCCTATTAATACAGGCAGTAGTTTCTTTGAATATGCTTAAATACCTGTATTCCTAAAATCTAACAAGTACCATTGAGGCAGGAAATTAAAGAAAATAAAATTAAAAATAAAGAGAAATTAGTTTTCCTGTATTAGGCTGATTTGTCCCAGAGGCAGCAACACACACATCCCTGACGCAGGAAAAGTCTTGATAATATTATCTAATGTGCTCTGGAGACTCTCTCAGCACTCCCTGAACACACGGAGAAGAAAATAAATTTTCTCTGTTTTATGGAATGAGTTTATAGATTTTGTTCTATAAACTTCAAGTATTCAAGTATTGAAGTATTGACTTCAAGTATTCTGTTTTATCTAAGAAGTACAATGAAGATCATGAGAAACCTGAGTAGGCTTTAACTACAGCTGCCTGGGCACTATAGTGAAAGTTATAGGATAAGCTCGTGCCCAGACAAACCCAGATAATAGATATCTGGGTTGCTTGTCAATAGTCATGTGCAATCCTGTCTTTGCCCTTCCTCTGTATCCCTGCTTTCATGCCACTGTAACCTTGCTTCAAGCTAGCCAACCCCCTTTTGTGAAGTGTATCTAAAAGTCAGATGCTGTCTTTGTTCCTGGCCCAGTCTTTTGGACGTTGAGTCAGCTGGACCTGAGTGCACTTAACAAATATTCTCGTTTCAACCTGAAGTCTCTCTTGTCCTCCTGAATCCTGCAACACCATGTCAATTACTTGGCATTTCTTGTCCCCAGTACCACAGGCCACTCTTGACATCACTTGCTTGCCTGTATGAAGCTCCTCATTTCAAACAGTGTACATAAATCTGTGTGGTTTATTATAGTAAGGCCAGAACATATGGAAGGCATATTTCTTAAGAATATAAACATTGTCTTAAAATTAACTAAAGCTATGGGGACTCTTTAAGAAAATTGAAAACATTGTAAATGTTAATCCAATAAAGAAAACTCTGTGTGTAAACATATTAACTAAACTCAAAAGGATAGAATATCGGGGAAAAATGGTAAACATGATTATTTAACATG
>NW_016849569.1:0-1791 GCF_001698545.2 Rhinopithecus bieti | reverse complement strand
GAGGGAGGCTCCGTGGGCGTGGGACCCTCCCAGCCAGGTGTGGTATACAAACTCCTGGTGTGCCTGTTTGCTAAGACCCTTGCTAAAGCGCAGTATTGGGGTGGGAGTTACCAGATTTTCCAGGTGTTTTGTGTCTCAATTCTCCTGGCTAGGAAAAGGGATTCCCTTCCCCCTTGCGCTTCCCAGGTGAGGGGATGCCTCACCCTGCTTCAGCTCTCGCTGGTCGGGCTGCAGCAGCTGACCAGCACCGATTGTCTGGCACTCCCTAGTGAGATATACCCAGTACCTCAGTCGAAAATGCAGAAATCCCCTGTCTTCTGTTTTTCTTGTTCTTGGAGCTGGAGACTGGAGCTGTTCCTATTCGGCCATCTTGCTCCGCCCCCCCCAATGTAGATATTTTTATTTTCGGTTGTTGTCCAATTTTCCTGTCTAGAACCTCCAATGCAATTTTAAATATAAGTGGTAAGAGTCGACAATGTCTTGTTCTTAATATTAGGAAAAATGCTTTTAATCTTTAACTGTTTATTATATTAGATATTTTAAATATAAATACCTTATATCACTTTGAGGATCTTTTTTTTTCATTCCTATTATGGTGAGTACTTTTATAATAAAAGGTGTTAATCTTTTCAGGTGCTTCATTGCATCAATTTTAGATTATCATATGAGTTTTTCCTTCTTTCCATTAAGGTAGGGTATTACAGTCATTGGTTTTGTATGTTGGGAAACTTTTGCATCCTGGGAGAATTCCTACATGGTCATAGAGCATGGTCCTTTTAATACTCTCCTAGTTTAGACTCGGCACTATTTATAGTTCTGGGATATTCCTGGTGTTTATGTTGACACTGGGTAGTTGTTTTTGGTTTTCTGTGGGGTAGGGTAAAGCCAGATTGCTTTTATTTTACCATTGTGCTGACATCAAATAAGTTTTATAGTAATTTGTTGGGGATTTAAACATTTATGATCATAAGTAATATTGGCTTATAATTTCCTTCTTAAGTGTCTTTGTCTGGCTTTGGTATTTGGGTAATTCTGACTTTGTAACTAGTACAAAGGTAGTCCCACCTTTTTTATTTTTGGAAGAGTTTAAGAAGAAATGTTAATTATTCTTTACATGTTAGGTAGAAAGTACCACTGATGCTTTCTGATCTTCTGTGTGTTTGTGTGTGTGTGTGTGTGTGTGTGTGGTGGGGGGGAGGGGTGTCTATGTGTGTGTGAATTTTTTTTCCTGCGTACTCAATATCTTAAGTTACTATAGGTTTCTATGAACTATCCATATTTCTCGGTCTGTTTTCTTTAGTTTGTGTCTTTCTAGAAATTAGCCTATCTCATCTAGGTGGTCTATTTTGTTGCCATACAATTATTCATAATATTCCTTTGTAAACCTTTAATTTCCATCATGTCCACAATATAGTCCTCATTTTCAGTTTTGATTTTAGCAATGTGTGTCTTCTCTGTTTGGGAATTTTGTTGTTCTTTTCAAAAAACAAACATTTGGTTTCATTGATCTACGTGTTCTTATTGTCTATGCCATTTGTCTTTATTCTAATATTTATTACATCCTTTCTTATACTATCTTTGGGTTTAGATTATTCTACATTTTCTAGTTTCTTGAGGTGTAAATTACATTATTAGTTAAAGACTTTTTTTTCACTAAAGGAATTTACAGCTATCACTTTCTTTTTGAGCACTGCTTTGGCCATCTTATTAGTTGTAATATGCTTTGTCTTTATTTTTAATCATCTCAAAGTATTTTCCAATTTTCTTTGTGATTTTTTTCATGGAAACATT
>NW_016849568.1:0-1030 GCF_001698545.2 Rhinopithecus bieti | reverse complement strand
TGTATAGGAATGCCTGTGATTTTTGCACATTGATTTTGTATCCTGAGATTTTGTCAAAGTTGTTTATCAACTTAAGAAGGTTTTGGGCTAGGACAATGGGATTTTCTAAATATACAATCATGTCATCTGCAAACAGGGACAATTTGACTTCCTCTCTTCCTATTTCAATATGCTTTATTGCTTTCTCTTGCCTGATTGCCCTGGCCAGAACTTCCAATACTATGTTGAATAAGAGTGGTGAGGGAGCGTATCCTTGTCTTGTGTTGGTTTTCAAAAGGAATGTTTCCAGTTTTTGCCCATTCAGTATGATATTGGCTGTGGGTTTGTCATAAATAACTCTTATTATTTTGAGATGCATTCCATCAATACCTAGTTTATTGAGAGTTTTTGGCATGAAAGGCTGTTGAATTTTGTCAAAAGTCTTTTCTGCATCTATTGAGATAATCATGTGGTTTTTGTCTTTGGTTATGTTTATGTGATGGATTACGTTTATTGATTTGCATATGTTGAATCAGCCTTGCAACTCAGGGATGAAGCCGACTTGATTGTGGTGGATAAGCTTTTTGATGTGCTGCTGGATTCAGTTTGCCAGTATTTTATTGGGGATTTTCTCATCAATGTTTATCACAGATATTGGACTAAAATTCTCTTTCTTCTGCCTCTGCCGGGCTTTGGTATCAGGATGATGCTGGCCTCATAAAATGTGTTAGGGAGGATTCCTTCTTTTTATGTGTATTGGAATACTTTCAGAAGGAATGGTACCACCTCCTCTCTGTACCTCCGGTGGAATTTAGAGGTGATTCCGTCTGGTCCTGGACTTTTTTTGGTTGGCAGGCTATTAATTATTGCCTCAATTTTAGAACATATTTTTAGTCTATTGAGGCATTCAACTGCTTCCTGATTTTGATTTGTGAGGGTCTACGTGTCCAGGAATTTATACTTTTCTTCAAGATTTTCTAGCTTATTTGTGTAGAGGTGTTTATAGTATTCTCTGATGGTAGTCTGTATTTCTGTGGAACGGTGATGATAT
>NW_016849567.1:0-782 GCF_001698545.2 Rhinopithecus bieti | reverse complement strand
GCAGCTCACAAGGAGTATGTACAAAGGGCCAATAAATAGCTTTTAGTAGATACTGCCATTCCGTTTTTCAAAGTGATGAGCCAATCTACTCTTCGCCAACAATGCATGAGAGATGGAGCTCTCCATGCCCTCACCAATACTGGGTGTTGTGGAATTTTGTGGTTTTAATTTCTGTTTCCTGGTGACAGAGACTGAGCACATTTTCATATGCAAAACATAATGTGGAACTACAGAAGAGCACAAAAGAGTAAGTTCTGTATGATTCCATGCATATGAAGTTGAAAAACAGGCAAATGATCTCTGCTGGCAAAAGGTAGAGTAATAATAATGGTTCTTACCTTTGGGGACAAGTAAGCGGGTAGCAGTGAGGAGGGGCATGAGGGCACTGCTGGGAGGGCAGTAAGGTTCTATTCCTTGGTGTGATGATGGTTACCTGGAATAAAGTTATAATCATTCTTCAAGCTGTACAGTTATGATATGTGGATTGTTATGTTTGTATACTTCAATACAGACATACAAAAACTTTTGTAAATGTATGTATATAAATATGATATGTATATAATGTATATAATGTCATGAATGTATATATATACTTTATGTTTATATACATATATATTCTTTTTTTTTTTTTTGAGACAGAGTCTTGCTCTGTCACTCAGGCTGGAGTACAGTTGCACAATCTTGGCTTACTGCAGCCTCTGCCTCCTGGGTTCAAGCAATACTCCTGCCTCAGCCTCCCGAGTAACTGGGATTACAGGCATGCACCACCACACCTGGCTGAT
>NW_016849566.1:0-782 GCF_001698545.2 Rhinopithecus bieti | reverse complement strand
TATTTCTGGGGTTCCTATTCTGTCCCATTGGTCTTTGTCTCTGTTTGTGCCAATACCATACTATTTTGATTATTATAGCTTTGTAATATAAGTTGAAATCAGGAACTGTGATGCCTTCATTTGCTTTTCTGTCTTAAGAGTATTTTGGTTAAGAGGAGTCTTTTGTGGTTCCATACACATTTTAGAATAGGTTTTTTTGTTTGTTTGTTTGTTTGTTTTTTAATTTTTGTGGAAAATGCCATTGGATGATTGGTAGGGATTCAATTGAAATTGTAGATCACTTGGATCACTTGGGTAGTATGGACACTTTAACAATATTGTTTCTTCCAATCTGTGAATGTAGCATATCTTTTCATTTATTTGTGTCTTCTTCAATTTTTTTCATCAATGTTTTGTAGTTTTTAGTGTATGGATCTTCAACTTACTTGGTTAAATTTATTCGTAAATAGTTTTTTTGTAGGTATTGTATATGGGATTGTTTTCTGGTTTTTTTTTTTTTAATAGAGATTATTATTGGTGTAAAGAAATGCCACTGACTTTTGTATGTTGATTTTGTATCTTTCTACTTGGCTGAATTCATGTATTATTATTTTTGCAGATTCTTTAGTATTTTCTACATATAGGATAATGTCATCTGCAACCAGGGAAAATGTTACTTCTTTTGATTTGATTTGGATGCTTTTTATTTCTTCTTCTTGTCTGATTGTTCTTGCTAGTAATTCTAGTACTCTACTAAATTTGACAGAGATCTTTTGAGTGCCTGAAGCTAAAAGCAAACAAGC
>NW_016849565.1:0-810 GCF_001698545.2 Rhinopithecus bieti | reverse complement strand
CCCGGGCACCTCCCCAACGCGGGCTCAGGGTAAGCGGTGACTGCGGTGGGGAGACCTGGGGAGCATAAGGGCCCGGAACCAGGAGGGAGGTGGGGGGCGACGGCGCCTTAAGACAAGGCTGGGAGGCGCCAAGGGCGGGAATCCGCCTTGCCTAAGGACTTTAAAAGTGCGGGTCGGGTGGAGTCAGAAAAGGTTTTGAGCAGGAAAACTACGCGATGGGAAGTGTATACACTGCCCTGTAAGAAAAAGACCCACGAAGGGACCATGTTCAGGGCGACTTTAAACCCAAAAGGAGGCAACCCCTGGACTCTCACGGGGACGTCTAAATTTGCTCTGGGCGAATGAAGACGGGTGAGAATTTCCAGGTCTATGGGGACCCCAGGTCCCAGGTACAGAAGCGCCGGGGACCTAGGAAACGCAGACTTAACACAGCGCAAAACTCACCGCCGCGGTGGGACCGTCACTCCACGCGATCCGCTTCCGGGTTTGCGCGAATCTGCGCGCGCAGGACAGCAGCCAGGCCGGGGCGGGACCCATGAGAAGGTGGGCGGGGCCTGGGCGAGGTAGGGGCGGGGCGCGATACTGAGAGACCGTACACTTTAGAATTAGCAGAGGGCGGG
The DNA here is from genome assembly GCF_001698545.2 of Rhinopithecus bieti. Lineage (NCBI taxonomy): Eukaryota > Metazoa > Chordata > Mammalia > Primates > Cercopithecidae > Rhinopithecus > Rhinopithecus bieti. Next base: position 190 of record NW_016849565.1, on the reverse strand, counting down.
GCCGGGGCGGGACCTGGACGCCTCTCGACCTCGCTCCCAGCGCCTCTGTTGTTTGAGCTTTGGAGGCCGGACCGGCCAGGAAGGCTGAGGCGTGATTCAAAAGCCCTGTAATTGTCTGAAACGGGGATGCAAACTAGAATGTGAAATGCAAAGCCCTGCCTGGGTGGAGCGTAACGATTTCAGGCTGGCG
>NW_016849564.1:0-1030 GCF_001698545.2 Rhinopithecus bieti | reverse complement strand
TTATATAATATATTATATACATTTATTTATAATATAATATATACATTGATTGACTTTTTTTTCCTTACTTGACTATAATATGCTTCACAAGGGCATATAATTCACAAAGGTATACAGTTCACAAACGTAGAATGTTTTTTATTGTGTGTCTAGCTCAGAGGTGACTTAAAAGATTATAACTTTTAGTTCATTATATAGCTATTAAATGGACAAAAAATATTGAGAACCACAGTAGTGAAACAGGAAGAGTTCCCTTATCTCCGCTAGCAGGGCTTGCAACAAGGGTTTGGCTCGCTTCTTTGGTGCCCCATGCTCCATGTAGGAGCATGGGGACTGGCAGGTTGTGGGGAGCGTTTTCGGACTCCAACCCCCATGGCAGCGTCTAGGGTTGAGTGTTTACAGCTCAGGAAGCCCAAGTGGGTGTGTTACAGTGTGCTCTTTCAGTTTTGCTGTCTGCAGGCGGCTTGTGTTAATCAGACCCTCTGCCTTATCTGCCTTAAGGCAAGGACAGAGGGCTTTCCGTATCCCAGGTTTATACCAGAAAAATCGGGTCACAAATGGACTTGGAGGATGGGTGCAAGGTTTCATTGAGCGGCGGGAGAAGCTCTCAGTGAGATGGATGGGGAGGCCAGTAGCGAGATGGAGTGGGAAGGTGGTCTTCCCCTGGAGTCGGGCCGCCCAGCGGCTGGACTCTCCTCTGACCGCCCTGGACTGAATTCCACGTCATCCTGCTGTCAGTGGCCTGCCAGCCTCTGCTGGTGTCTGTCGGTGTGCTCTTTTGCTCCTCTCAGTGTCCAGCCACTTGTTTGTGTGCCGGCTAAGGCCTCTTGGGTCTTTGTGGGCACAGGATGGCGGGCATGGCCGGCCAAAAGTCAACTTTTTGGGCTTGAAAACAGAAATGCTTGTCCTCACTTAGGTCCATGTGCACAGGGTCTAGGGTAGAGTCCTCACCAAGAACCCTGCCTTTCTCTACCCATCACTTCCCTGCTCTGCTCCCGTATCAGTAGGAATATATACATACATACATATA
>NW_016849563.1:0-783 GCF_001698545.2 Rhinopithecus bieti | reverse complement strand
TCAAGTTTCACTGACTCCTGACTTTCTTTTGCCCTGAACACTCTCCAGTTTGTCTCCTGGGCACTCCAGCCCTGCTGTGAAGATTCATTCAGTTTCATTCCCCGGGACTCTATGAACTCTGAAGCCCAATATGGGCTTGTGCTAGGCAGGAGGTTATTTCATGAAAATCAGCCAAGATTTCTTTTCTCTCCTTACATCACTTGACTCTCACTCAGTTAAGCCTCTGGTGGGAAATTTTCGAGGTTACCATCCGGCATCTATACCTCAAGGAGGACAATTGCACTCTGTAACTGGAAGCTTCATCTGAGCCTTAGACAGGAATTTTATCACAAAGAGTACCTCAAAGTCAGAGGAGTAAATTAAGATATGGGGAATCTTGTCATTTACATACTCTCTCCCAACGTATGGCAGTATCTGTAAATGCCAACCACAGTCACTCTTAATTAAAAATTTAGACAGTCATGGGGAGGGGGGAGGGATTGCACTGGGGAGTTATACATGATATAAATGATGAATTGATGGGTGCTGACGAGTTGATGGGTGCAGCACACCAACATGGCACAAATATACATATGCAACAAACCTGCACGTTATGCACACGTACCCTAGAACTTAAAGTATAATAAAAAAATAAAAAATAAAAAATAAAAAAAAGAATACCAAAATTAAAAAAAAAATTAGACAGTAACTATATAGAAGTATGAAGTCTTTTTTCTAAGCTCTTTTACATTATTCAACCTGTCCATACGCCCACCAAAAAAAATTTTGTTAAAAAAAAAACCC
>NW_016849562.1:2694-7664 GCF_001698545.2 Rhinopithecus bieti | reverse complement strand
GAGACTGGAGCTGTTCCTATTCGGCCATCTTGCTCCGCCCCCTCAGTTCATTTAGTTTTCAATCCACAGCTGTTTAGATATTTTGTCTGTACTTGATTGATGATATGAGAGGCAGTATAGTGAGTATTTTAAAGCATGAGCTTTAGAAACATATTTGAATCCTGACAGTGCTACTTATTACCTGTGTAACTCTGGAGAACTTATTTAAGCTCCTGGTGTCAGTTTATTCATCTGTGAAATGGGAATAATAATAGTTCTTACTTACAGGGTTGTTATGGGTTACAAATGAGTTAATACGCATAAAACAGCTAAAACTGTGACCAGCATAATTGCAAACTCTTACTAAGCATTCAAAATATATTTGCTAATCTTATTAATGATGTTTTATATAGATCATTTCATGTCAGTGCTCATGTTTTATCTCCCCAGCCGGACTACAAACACATTTTAGGTATGGGAGCAATCCACTTTGTTTTCTGTGTATTTCCTTCAGTGCATTTATTATTTCTGTAATGTTTGCCATCATTACTACGGATTTGGTTTGAAGATACAACTACCAAGGGGTGCATTATAAATTTTAAAAAATGGAACCTGCAATTAAGAGAAACTGCTACCAATAAGCAGTAGGTAATGAGGTGAAATAAATGGAAAGCATGTACTTTCTTACTAATAATTAATACTAATTATAATAACACCTATTTTATCAAGTACCTATTTTACTTTGTTAGACACTTTATTTCATCTCTTTTATTATTCACAATAATTACATGAATTAGGAAACTGAAAGCCATAAAAGTTTAGCAACAAGTTTCAGGTCACTTGGGATTCAAACTGACTACTCATTAATTGCATACACTGCATTGCCTCATTGCTTTTTTAAAAAAAATTTGAAATATGATTCTTGGTAAAAATAACTGAATTGGGTTCACATAACAGTTCTACTTTTCAGTAACCATGTGACAACTTGGAATTCATAACCCATATTTGTGCAGAAAGACACTGTGAATCTAAATCTAAAGTTTCTTTGTAGAATACTTCATCCTCTGCCATTTCCCTGCCAGACTGCTGCTACTGCCTCCAGAACCACATGACTTGATCATTTCTTCCAAATTCTGTAGTCACTGCCAACCCAAGACTGCACATCCTCTGTTGTCATACCCCAGGGTTTGTCCTCCTTTTCTGTGTAGGTATGAGTTTTGATCATGTAGTTCTGATTTTCCATTCAGTGAGAATAACCCAAATATGAAAACATTGTCTTTCTCCATCTGTTTCAACACTTGGGGTAGCTATCACATTTTAATTAGTAAGTAGTACTCTGATGCAGTGGTCCAGAACAGAAAGAAAATGGTCAATACCTCCAGTCCAAGTCCAGATGTACTATAATAAGCACCTTGGACATAAATGGGATGACTTCAGTTGATTTATAGTCTTAGAACTGGCAGATTATTAAGCCACTAATAATCTCCTTGTTCTCCTTTGTCTAGGATTTCCCTCTTCTCTCCTAATCGTTTCTGATTTTTCCTGTCCTTGGGGAGTGCATATTGGGAGGAGGAAGTGGTAAAAGGTAGGAGCAGAGATGGAGAGAGGTCAAAGAGCAGGAGGATCTGTGAATGGGCTTTCTTAGTCCCAAGCATTCTTAACATGAGAATACATTTCACCCGATATTGATTCAGTCACCTGGAAAATATGTGTCATTTTGGTTACAGTTCCTTCATCCTCTATTTTAGTCCAATTTGAATATCATTTGCAAACTAGGAAATGTACTCAATATCTTCATCCAAATAATTGCATTTTTATAAAAAAATCTTTTAATGAAACATTACAGCTAAGGGCTTAATTGATAAAAAAAAAAAAAATCAACCCATAGAGCTCAAAAATTCAGTTAAGATTCCATGGCAACAGGATCTATTATTAACTGTATAAATGTTATCTAATAACATTTTAAAATTAACCTGCTAGTTTAGATCCCTTAGTACTATATATAAGGTAAGATGCTGTTTAAAAATAAGATAGTTTTAAAAAATAATTTGTCTGTATGAAAATTATGGAAAACTTCCAGTTCCTTCCAATTATTTTATTGCTTATCAAACTTTATGCTCTTTTTTTAAATAAGTTAATGAGAAAATGCTTCATTACTTTTGAAATACGATGGCATTTAGTGTCCAGGAGTCATGTTTCTGTCATACATTTTCCAAAGAAAAAAACTAGCAGAAAGGGAAAATTAAAACACAAACTTAATAAAGTAGGAAATGCTAAGAAGGGAATCTGAAAGAGCAGATCATCCTTTGAGGAAAGGAATCTGGATAAAAAAAATATTTTTGAAATGTTTAAGTATGATAAGGATAACAAAGGCATCTCAAGTTGAGTAAAAGGTATTATACCCTAAAACACAAAAGGAGAAAACTAATTCAAGTTAGTAAAAATGAGGAAGGTGGTAAGAGTTTTTAGTTGGCACATTGTTAATATCAAAGTAAAAAAGATTGGATATTGAAACTAGTGGATGTTAAACTGATAACATCTAGTAAACATATAGAGAAGATGATTCAAGAGTGGGAAGTAATGCTGAGATATTCTAATCCAAACACTGCCTATGCTGTAGATGGCAAAACAGAGACCCAGGGCTGAGCAGCAATTTTACCAAATGCACACAGCACAATAGTAGCAGCCTCAGCACACAAAAACTGCCAGACTCCACTCTCCCAGAGCAAGAACCCATCATCACGAGAGATCCCTTTCATGATGATGATGTTCAAACACTGGAGGAAGCATTTATTGGAAACATGCTGTTTATTCATCACTGTGTTGGTTAACACATGGGACCCAAAACAAGAAGCCATGATAATTACTCATGAAAAGTTTTTTTATCAGTTTGGGAAGACAATATATAATATATTTACATTAATATCTACGAGCAAATTCAAGTTCAGGTAAAACATAAATACCTAAAAGACTACATGGTTCAGACCATACTCATGTTGCTGGAATGATACCAAGCAAAGGAGAGATCTGTTAGGGTATGATGTGACTTTACAATGTGATGAAGCTTCAACTGTTGGTGCTATATTGACACTAAAAGGAAAAAACTAAACATTGACCTTTATAAGAGGAGAGATTTAGGTTAATCATAAGGAATAACTTTTTACTGATTATAAAACACATAGAAATCTTACTTTTTCTATAGTACTTTTTGGATCTAGGAAGAAGTCAAAGGAAATATACCATGAACTCCTTACTCTTCATTAGTTTATGGTTTAGTTGTAGAGAGAAGATATTCATTTTGAGGTATAAGATATAGATAAGGAAGTTTATGATTATGTGGCAAAAGGAATACACATATGGGAAATGAAATGAGAATTCTAGAATTATCTCAGAGAAGAGGAACTCTGAGGATTAGTGGCAGTATGGTGATGTGGAAATACTGTAAGCTATTATGTCAAACAAGTTGGATTCAAATGCAGGCTCTGATATTTACCAAGTTTATGGATTTGCTGAGCCTATGTTTCTTTTCCTGAAAAACTAGGGATGTAATACCTAACTTGTAGGGTTCCTGTGAAGAGTGTCAACAATGGATGCGAGGATATGGGGCTTCTTTTGGGGATGGTGAAAATGTTTGAAAATTGATCATGGTAAAGGTTGCACAACTCTGAATATACTAAAATCTATGAAATTGTACATTTTAAATGAGTGATTTTTAAGGTTATATTCCATGCCTAAATATATATACAAGAGTAATGAAAACATATGTCTACATAAAAACTTATACCCAAAAGTTCATAATAGCATTATTCCTAATAGCCAAAAAGTGGCTATACCCCAAATGTTCATCAACTGATGGACAGATAAACAAAATATAATATATCCATACAATGGAATATTATTCAGCCATAAAACGGAATGAAGTTTTGATACATGCTACAACATGGATGAATCCCAAAAACATTATACTAAGTGAAATAAAGCACATGCAAAATAGATTGTGCAAACCTATTGTACAATCTCATTCATGTTAAATGTTATGAAAATACAAACCTATGGAGATAGAAAATAGATTAGTGGTTGCCAAGGGTGGGGTGTGGTAACAGGTAGTGATTGCAAATCACCACAAAAGACACAAGGAGTGTTTTGGAAATGGTGTAAATATCCAGTGTAAACATCCTGAAGTTGGTTTGTGCTGATAGTTGCACAACTCTATCAATTAATTAAAAATAATTGAATTATATATTTTAAGTGGGTTGATTTTATTTCAATAAAGCTATAATGGATTCAAAGTGTTAAGTAATAAATGCTTAACTAACAGTAGCTTTTCTGTTGTTGAAGTAATCAGGAAAAGCCTCCTGAAGGAACTGGAGTTTTAATGATGAGTGACAGATAGTTTTGCCTAGATGATAGGGAAGTGGGGAAGTGAAGAAGAAATAATAGGAAAATAGTATGGGCAGTGGCCTGGAGCGAGAATAGGCCTGGTGTAATTTGTCTTACTATAGAGCCTGGTGTAATTTGTCTTACTACAGAGCTGACTAGGAAGTTAGTACTAGGGAATATTGGCATAGTTGAGAGATAAGAAGCTGTTGAAATCAGACCTAAGACTGGGAAAGGACTGGTGCGATATGCCTCACATGTTCCATTGATGAGTGGGTAGAAATGAAGAGATTCAAGTGATAGAGGCCCCAGTTGATAGAGATAGTTAAGATATGGCTTTTGTGGAGGAGCAGTGGGCTTCCTGGGTGCTAGAAATAGAATTATTCTGGCTGCAGCTGGCTGGTACTGATCCAAACCATTTAGAAGTTGAGCTGGGGAAGATTGTAGATGGTAGGGTATGATGTGGTATGGTGTGGTGTGATATGGCAGGTGCCTAAGCAGTGACTTATATCTGAGCAAGTAGGCTAGAAGGGCCAGGCTGGGGAAACAGACCCACAGTGGTCAACCTGGGAGTCAAAAGGGTAAAGGTGATATGGTGGACCCATCTAGGTAAA
>NW_016849562.1:0-1900 GCF_001698545.2 Rhinopithecus bieti | reverse complement strand
AAAAAAAAAAAAAAAAAAAAAAAAAAAAAAAAAAAAAAAAAAAAAAAAAAGTGATACAGCTGGTTATCTTTTCTCTGACTGCTCTTGGAGTCATATGAGAACTGACTAAACTATCTGCAAGTCTTGTGAGTTACTTAAGTAAGCAGCTCTGTCAACACTATGCCCTCCAGCTTTCCAACAAATCTAGTTAGGTCACTGGGGAGAAATCTCTAAATGTCTTCTCAAAGTTGTATAGAATTTTAAAGATTTCCCACCCAACTTGAAGCAAATCCTTACAGTGCTTAATCTCAGTGATGTGATAAGATCATGACCTTTTCAGAAATGTCTTTGATGTCAATCCTAATTCTGTTAAATTTTACCTGACAAGGAAAGAATGAAACATTATAAGCTAGTTTGTCAAGCATCTCAGTAATCTGTTTTGGCAATAATCTGTTCCAATTCAGCCCTGCAATGATGGGGTCTGGTGAATGATGTACCTTGACTTGGAAGGAACTTATTAAGTGTTCAATCATTGATTAATGAAGTAAAATATGCTAGGTGGACCTTGAAGTGATAAACTGGACAGGAACCTTGGCAGACATTAGTGCCTCCTGCCCACTATCCATACTGTGATTTATTTTGAAAATGATGACTACTCATTTTTTTACCCACATACCTACAATGCCACAGAAAGACCAGTGTTGACAATCAATAGATACAGAAATGAAAATACTGCAGGTAACTCCTACTTTGAGTTTTAATCACCATTATAAAAGCGAAAAAAAAAAAAACCATAAAGGATTAGAGTTGTGAAAGCCCATTTTCCTCAAATGGCGTTTCTGATGTGTAAATTTAAAAAACTGTGCTATCATTTTGATAATATAAACATAAAAGGTCAAGGAAATTGAAATTGCAGTTTTATTTTTTTGAGATACACTTTATGGTTGGTCATAACAGCAAGGTAAGTGATATTTTCAGTTGATCACCCATTACGTTTTAGAATGTTTTAATCTCTTCATCATCAGTGTATCCTGCTTCCCCAAAGACCACAGACACTACACCTTACAAACTGAAGAAATTTGGTTATTTTGCATTTTGTTCATATTGCTTGCTTTTCTTAATTTTTTCATAAGTTATCAGAGTTCTTTCTGCTAAAACTTACCTCCATGCCTACATAGATTATTGAGTTCTTAGAGGATTAATAGCATACAACATACAAATTTTCCTGCCCTCTGCTTTTGTGCCTCAATGTGATACAAAAGGTTTGATCTCATATATTTGATGTTTGTGTAGACTAGCAGCTCATGAGTCCCTATTGAGGAATGTCTATCATGAGTAACTTTTTTTGATTCTCTGGGTTACATTTTAAATTTTCTTTGAATTTTCTTTTAGAGATAATCTCTCAATGTAATTATAAGGCAAATGATGAAAACTTCCTCCTTTAACATAAAAAAGACCTTACATAATATTATTACATGAATGTAGCATAAGAGTTAGTAATGTGTAAAACCTAGGTGACTTGGCAGATTCCATCAGATCTGAAAGGTTTACCAGTGCTGCCTTGCAATTTCTTTCCCAAGCTTCTGAAGATTTCTTGTTCATTACACCCCTCAAAACTTTGAGTATTATAGTCCCAAACCCTGCCTAATGACAGTTCCTGTGTGGACAATTAATTTACCAAGAATTACAGTTTTTTTAAAAAAAATGAAGTGAGAAGTTATTAGTTTAGTAACACAAGGTACCTCTTCATGTCTTGGTGCCCAACAGGCACTCTTATAAATTACTGACAAATTAGAGTAGATGGCAATTCCTTCACTGCTGCCACTGATAGATAAATCTATGCCATATTATTCTGGCTTTTATTGTCTCTTAAAACAACATTAGATTGATTTTAGAGTAGCAAGGATATAAAATAAATACA
>NW_016849561.1:0-254 GCF_001698545.2 Rhinopithecus bieti | reverse complement strand
TTCCCAGACACTGGCGCTACCGCTTCACCAAGGAGCCCTCAAGCGGCCCTTATGCGGGCGTGACAGAAGGCTCACCTCTTGCCTTCTAGGTCACTTCTCACAATGTCCCTTCAGCACCTGACCCTATACCCACCGGTTATTCCTAGATTATATTAGTAATGCAACAAAGAGAAATTTTAAAAGCTAATGATTAATAATGTTTATAATAGTGATTGACAATTGTCTATGATCATCTCTATATCTAATTTATATTA
>NW_016849560.1:0-253 GCF_001698545.2 Rhinopithecus bieti | reverse complement strand
CAGGGGTAAATCCCAGAGCTTGACGTGTAGGGGAGGGAGGGGGTCTGAGAAATCCCAGAGGAGTAGTAGAATAGCAGATGGAACACTGAGAAGTGATTTTCTTGAGGATAGATTTCCATGAAGGAAAAGAAATGAGAGGTTCTAAGAGGTGGGCTAGTGACTTGTAGCCTGCATGGAAGAGGTTATGAAATGATGACAGAATAGAATGGGCCTGTGAGGTTGGAAGGAGATTTTCCTTGTCCAAGAACCATTT
>NW_016849559.1:0-254 GCF_001698545.2 Rhinopithecus bieti | reverse complement strand
GGAGTGGTTCTCCCAGCATGGTGTTTGAGCTCTGAGAATGGACAGACTGCCTCCTCACATGGGTCCCTGACCCCCGTGTAGCCTAATTGAGAGATACCTCCCAGTAGGGGCCGACTGATACATCATACAGGCAGGTGCCCCTCTGGGATGAAGCATCCAGAGGAAGGATCAGGCAGCAATATTTGCTGTTCTGTAGCCTCTGCTGGGGATACGCAGGCAAACAGGGTCTGGAGTGGCCCTCCAGCAAACTCCAA
>NW_016849558.1:0-844 GCF_001698545.2 Rhinopithecus bieti | reverse complement strand
CCTGTGGTAGCCCGGGAGCAGTGGCTCATGCCTGTAATCCCAGCACTTTGGGAGGCTGAGGCGGGAAGATCACTTGAGGTTAGGAGTTCAAGACAAGCCTGGCCAATATGGTGAAATCCCATCTCTATAAAAATACAAAAATTAGCAGGGCGTGGTGCCATATGCCTGTAGTCCCAGCTACTCAGGAGGCTGAGGCAGGAGAATTGCTTGAACCCTGGAGGCAGAGGTTGCAGTGAGCTGAGATCATGCCACTATACTCCAGCCTGGGAGACAGAGTGAGACTCTGTCTCAAAAAAAAAAAAAAAAAAAAAAAGTGTGTTGCACCTTACTCTCTCTCTTGCTCCTTGCTCCTGCTTTTGCCAGGTGATATGCCTGAACCCACTTTGCCTTCTGCCATAAATGTAAGCTTCCTGAAAGATACTACTATGCTTCTTATATAGCCTAAAGAACCGTGAGCCAATTATACCTCTTTTCTTTGTAAATTACCCAGTCTTAAGTATTTCTTTATAGCGGTGCAAGAATGGCCTAATACATCTCCAGTGCTTTCAGAGGCTAAGGTGAAAGGATAGCTTGGCGTCTGGAGTTGAGACTAGTGGGGGCAACAGAGGGAGACTATGTCACTACAAAAAATAGGCAGACTAACAATTCCAGTCAATGCAACATAAATAACCTCTGAATAACACATGGATTCATAAAGCTTACATGTATAGGATCTTTTCTGAGGTGAAATGGAAAAGACAAAAAAAAATTGAGCATGTACTAAAAACTCCAAAAAATGTAATGAAGATTAAAACAGAATTCAGAAGTTTTAAAAATATGCCTGTACAAGGAGCTTTGAAATCTG
>NW_016849557.1:0-1350 GCF_001698545.2 Rhinopithecus bieti | reverse complement strand
CAGACCTTAAAAGTTCAGAAAATTTGCAGCCTGACTATGTGATAGAAAAGAAAACCCATTTTCTGGGGAGTAATTCAAGCCAGATACAGAAATTTGCATAAGTAGTAAGGAGATTAATGTTAATCCCCAAGACCTTTGGGAAAATGTCTCCAGACCATGTCAGAGACCATCACAGGCCTGGAGATCCAGGAGGAGAAAATGGTTTCATGGGCCAGGCCCAGGGTCCCTGTACTGTGTGCAGCCTAGAGACTTGGTGCCCTGTGTGCCAGCTTCCCCAGCTGTAGCTAAAAGGGGCCAATGTACAGCTCAGGCTGTGGCTTCAGAGGGTGGAAGCCCCAAGCCCTGGCAGCTTCCATGTGGTGTTGAGCCTGCAGGTGCACAGAAGTCAAGAATTGAGGATTGGGAACCTCTAACTAGATTTCAGAAAATGTATGGAAATGCCTGGATGCCCATGCAAAAGTTTGCTGCAGAGGTGGGGCCCTCATGGAGAGCCTCTGCTAGGGCAGTGCAGAAGGGAAATGTGGCGCTGGAGCCCCACATGAAGTCACTAGTGGGGCACTGCCAAGTGGAGCTGTGAGAAGAGGGCCACTGTCCTCCAGACCCCAGAATTGTACATCCACTGACAGCTTGAACCGTGCACCTGAAAAGCTGCAGACACTCAATGCCAGCCCATGAAAGCAGGCAGGAGGGAGGCTGTACCCTGCAAAGTCACAGGGGCAGAGCTGCCCAAGACCATGGGAACTCACCTCTAGCATCAGTGTAACCTGGACATGCGACCTGGATTCAAAGGAGATCATTTTGGAGCTTTAAAGTTTGACTGACCCCTGGATTTCAGACTTGCATGGACTCTATAATCCCTTTGTTTTGGCCAATTTCTCCCATTTGGAACAGCTATATTTACCCAACACCTGTACTCACATTGTATCTAGGAAGTAACTAGCTGGCTTTTGATTTTACAGGCTCATAGGTGGAAGGGACTTGCCTTGTCTCAGATGAGACTTTGGACTGTGGACTTTCAGGTTAATGCTGAAATGAGTTAAGACTTTGGGGACTATTCAGAAGTCATGGCTGGTTTTGAAATGTGAGGACATGAGATTTGGAGGGGCCAGGGGTGGAATTCTATGGTTTGGCTGTGTTCCCACCATATCTCAACTTGAATTGCTGCTCCCAGAATTCCTATATGTTGTGGGAGGGACCCATGGGGAGGTAATTGAATCATGGGGGCAGGTCTTTCTTGTGCTATTTGCGTGACAGTGAATAAGTCTCACAAGATCTAATAGGTTTATCAGGCGTTTCAGGTTTTGCTTCTTCCTCATTTTCTCTTGCTGCTGCCATGTAAGAAATGACTTT
>NW_016849556.1:0-1609 GCF_001698545.2 Rhinopithecus bieti | reverse complement strand
ATAGTATTTTCTTTGTCATCAATAGCTTCAGTGCTCTACGTAATATACCATTGAAGATTCCAAGAAAACTGTGTTAGCAAACTGCTCAATGAAAACAACAGTGTAACTCTGTGAGATGGATTCATTCATCACAAAGCAGTTTCTCAGAAAATTTCTTTTAGTTTTATCTGAGGATATTTTCTCTGTCATCATAGTCTTCCATGTGCTCTCAAATATCCTATTACAGATTCCACAAAAACAGTGTTAGCAAACTTCTCTATGAAAAGAACAGTGTATCTCTGTGATATGAATTCACACATCACAAAGGAGTTTCTCAGAAAGGTTTCTTCTAGTTTTATCTGAGGATATTTTCTTTTCACTATAGTCCTCAATGTGCTCCCAAATATCCCATTTCAAATTCCATGAAAATAGTGTTAGCAAACTGCTCCATGAAAAGAAAGGTGTAACCCTGTGAGATGAATTCACAGATCACAAGGAACTTTTGCAGAAAGCTACTTTCTAGTTATTATCTGACGATATTTCCTTTGTCAACTTATGGTTCAATGCGGTCCAGAATATCCCTTCTCAGATTCCCCAAAAACAGTGCTACGAAACTACTCCATGAAAAGAATCACGTAACTGTGTGAGATGAATTAACATATCAGAAAGAGGTTTCTCAGAAAACTTCTTTCTAGTTTCTATGTGAGGATATATCCTTTGTCAAAATAAGTTTCAATGCGCTCCAAAATATCACATTGCAGTTTCCACGACAATAGTGTAAGCAAACAATGCAAAGAACAGTGTAATTCTGTAAGCTGAATTCACACATCACGAAGCAGTTTCTTTGAAATCTTCTTTCTAGGTTTTAACTGAGGATATTTCCTTTCTCACCATTGGCCTCAATGCACTCCCAAATATCCCTTTACAAAATCCATGAAAACAGTGTTGGCAAACTCCTCCATTTAAAGAATTCTGCAACTCTGTGAGATAAATTCCCGCATAACAAAGAAGTTTCTCAGAAAGCTTATTTCTGGTTTTTCTCTGAGGATATTTTCTTTGTTACCATAGGCTTCAATATAATCCGAAATATGCTTTCTCAGATTCCCCAAAACAATGCTACCAAATTGCTCCATGAATAGAATGGTGAAATTCAGTGAAATTAATTCACATATCACTAAGCTGTTTTCAGAAAGCTTCTTTCTAATTTTATCTGAGGATATTTCCTTTTCACCATTTGCCTCAAGGTGCTAGCAAATATCCCATGGCAGATTCTACAAAAAAAGTATTAGCAAACTTGTCAATAAAAGAACAGTGTAACTCTGTGAGTTGAATTCACATATCACAAAGAGATTTCTTTGAAAGTTTCCTTCTAGGTTTTATCTGAGGATATTTCCTTTGTTACCATAGGCTTCAATGTGATACAAAATATCCCTACTCAGATTCCCTAAAACAGTGCTACCAAACTGCTCCATGAGAAGAATCATGTAACTCTGTGAGATGAATTCACACATCACAAATCAGTTTCTCAGAAAAGTTATTTTTGGTTTATGTCTGAGAATATTTCTTTGTCACCACAAGCTTCAATGCACTCCGAAATATCCCATTGCAGATTCCAGGAAAACAGGGTTAG
>NW_016849555.1:1869-7916 GCF_001698545.2 Rhinopithecus bieti | reverse complement strand
ATAAGGTTATTTTTATATCTTCTTCTTCTAAAGTATTAGGCTTTTCAGATAACAATGTCTATGGGGTACCTGCTGTGGCTACATCCCTATATTAAGCATCATGGGTGATTAAATGTATAGAGAAGATATGGGTACCCTCCCTCCCCATAGGTTGTAAACAAATCATGGGCCATGAATGGGAATTCTAATTGTGTGTCCCGTCCTGAGTTTTTCAGCCTTAGCACAATGGACATTTGGAGCTGGATAATTCCTTGTGGTGGAGGGCTATCCTACACATTGTGTGATGCCTAAGAGTGACCCTGGCCCCTACTCACTAGATGTCTGTTATCCCCCTGCCAATTGTGACAACCATAAATGTCTCCAAACATTGACAAATGCACCCTGGTTGGTTGTGGGCAAAATTGCTCCCAGTTGATAACCACTGGTCTTGGGAAACCATAGGGAATGGAAATGGAGAGTACACAAACAAAAACAAAAACATTCATTTTAAATCAACATGTTCTATAGATTACTATGTCTATCCTGAGCCGGAGATATATTGTACAAGTCAGGGATCTGACACTAGCATTTTTGTGAAAACAAAGCTTCGCATCTTCATGCTCTTTAAAATTATTTTCAAGAGTTTTGTGCTGCATTAATTTCAAGAGCTACAATGAGTTTAAAGGAATACAGTGAATTTTTTCTCTTTAATACATTTTCAAGTAGGTGTTTGTAAATATGTCCAAGGGCAGAGAATATTCAGTGAAGCAAGAACATAAGCTCTTGACTAGAGTCCAATTCTGGTAATTATTTTGTGATGAACAGGTTTCCTGATTTTTTTCCAAAGAGTGATTTATGTACTAATAGCAACTGCAAAGGAATAAAAACAGAATATGAAGTGATAAATGTAAGGTTACTGGTGTTTGCAAGTAAGACCTGTGTTCATATAGACCAGTGCTTCTCAGCTGAGTGATTTTGCCCCTCAGGAGACATTTGGCAGTTTCTAGGGATTTTTTGTTTTCATGATTGCGTGAAGGGGTGCAATTGGCATCCAGCGGGTAGAGGTTATGGATGCTATTAAGCATCCTGCAATGCACAGGACAGCCCCTACCCACTGAGAAAGAATTCTGCAGCCCCAAAAGTCCATAGTGCCAAAGGTGAAAAACCCTGGCACAGATATATAACGATGGATTTCATCACATAAGGTGACTTGAAAGTCAGAGGGACCTTATTTTTTCCCAAAATTACTCCCTTAATGGCCTGTGGAATTTCATTCCTTTGGCTCTAGTACAGACCTCTCATTCTCTTCTTTTAAAAGGCAGATAATCTTGGGAGAGGTAAAATACTGAGTTACTACAATATAGTCAGGACCCTATAGATGATTTGCTCTTGTGATAAGAAGATTGCAGGATAGAGTACCTTTGAGGAGTGCATTTGAGAGTCAAAGAAGAGTATTTGACTTAAGGGGGAAGCTGTTGAAAGAGGCAATTGAGTCTGTTAAGTTTGTTCTCAATTTCTTGTATCAGTTCCTATGGTTGGTTGTTTCTTTGGTTCACACACACATGATGGCAAACTGTATGTTCAGGTGTGTATGTGTATGCATAAGAGTTGTATTTTACATTAGATCTAAAAGACTATCTCTATCAGATGAACTTCCCATGCTTTCTAGTTCTTCACTTTGTGAGTGATAGGGGGCCTATTCATCTCAGTAAATTGAACAGCCCAGAGTTTACATTGAGCCCATAGACTTCTAGAATACATCAGTTTTGTGGGAATTGATGCTTAGTCTTTCATTCCAGCTCTGCTTCTATGTTTTTCCTTCTCATTGTTGCATATTTGATGTGTTATGTCTGCTCTGAAGTAGGCCTGGAATAATTTTAAATACTAGTATCACTTTAAAAATCCTCTTTATTCCTGGTTACGTTTCCACTTAAAGCTCTAAAATACTTGCAGCACTTCTCTTTTTTTTCTATCAAAACAGCTTGAATATGTGGTCTTTGGACCTTTATGTTTTCTAGAATAAGTACTTTCTCTGTGTGCTGAAATGTTTCTCATTGCCGAATTATAGTTCTTTACAATAAAAGTGGGTTTAATTAAGAGTTTAAAAGAAACTTTCCAAAGAGATCTGAAGAACAAAGTTGATCACCAAGAATGTCACACTACAGTTCTTTGAGGCACAGCAGCCCCTAAAATTGGGCTTTCCTGACATCTGCTTCTTCACAGTGACATACTGTAGCATCTTATTATTTTTTTTCAGGCACAGATGAGCCTGGAAGAGGTCCCAGAGAAATTTAATTTTGTCATTCCAATCGTTCCCACTCTTGCTTGGGTCCTCCTATCTTTATTTTCTGAAGTTTCCCATTTTAGCTGCCAGTAAGCTGTAAATAGAGTTTAATCTTCAATATTTCAGACTTCTTTCCTTTACCAACAGGCACAAGAGAAGATTCTACCTGGAAAATACTCCTTAAAATTGAAGATAATAGAGTTTTGATATCTTTCACCACTTAGGTATTTAAATATGCATTTATGTAAAGTATTAATAAAACTTATTTAAATTGTCAAAATCTCACTGTGTCTGTCACCATAATTGTTAATATAATCCTTCTTGGTCATTCAAAGGCTTTGGCCAAAATGAGCGTATCAACTTCTCTTCTCATTTGGCATCTGTCATTCCTGGGGACCATACTATAGTTGAACTAGAAGTGTGGATAAAATGATTCACTTACTTATGTGGTTGAATGTCCATTTCCATAATTAATATCGAGTTATATTTGAAATAGCATAAGAGTTCTCCAACCTTTATGTGCATTAGGACGCGACTGAAATATTGGAGACAGGAAGTGGTCTTCAAGCAAATTTCACTTTTATAAGTGCGTCAAGGCCATTTTTTCAGAGTCTTTTGGCAATGTTACTTTAAAAATAAGTGAGTTCTGTTTCATAATCAACAATGGAACTTAAAATTGTCCCCCGGATTTGCCAGGCATAAAGATTTGGTTGTCTAGATAGGCTTTCCATTTATAAAAAGAGAAAATTAAAATAAAGCAGACAGTATACCTAGAAAATATAATTCAATTAGGTAGGACATTGATTTTTTTTAACCCAATATGCTGCCTCTTCCAAATTATGGAAGTTGCTACATTTCTGTCAGATGACAAGGGGGAAAATTAAGAAAACATTGAAATATTTGCTTCTGGAAAATTCTGGAAAACTATAAATAGTGTGCTTTAGCAGAAGGTTCCCTCTCCAGACGCCCTTTTGAACCTCCCTCACTGCTTTTGCAAAGAAAATAATTAAGGATTAACAATCATGTTCCCAGAGTGGTGGCAATTATGTTGAGAAGATTCTCTGGGTAAGATATGATTGTGACTTTAGGAAATGCATCTATTGTGCTCATTTTTCATCTTGTAAGTCCCACAATAGGTATAAACATTTAAAATATAAGCTGCAAATAAAACAAAATTCTTTCAGAGGAAAACAATAATGTTTCCTTTGTGTAATCATTTGCTGTTGCTATTAATTGTACAGCCCTTGAGGCTGTAGACATTGGTTTGTCTTTTTTCAGTCAATATGAATCACAGAGCCTGGCCCATAGTAGGTGCTTAATCATAGGTTATCAAGCAAATATCTATTACCTATTATGTTTAGTCATTCTGCAAAGAACTTTGGTGGGGGAAGGGAGGCAAGAGAATATAGAAAATTTGATGTTCTGTCTTTCAAGGAGATTTCAAGGTAGCTGGGAAGACAAGATAGATATATATGCATATATACAAAATCAGTGCTTAATTAAATGTTTCTGGGATATAGACTGAAAATGCCATCGGAATGTATAGTCATTGCAGCTCTAAGAAGTCTGGAGAGGGTGATTACTACATGAAAGGTGACTTAAAATGAAGCATAGACAGAATGAAAAGAGGAAGTGAATATTCTAAATGGGGTTCAGTGTGAGGGAGGTTCTTCTGTCTGAACAAAGGCATGGCATTGAGAATTATCCTGGGATGCAAAAGGGGATTTAACTATTTGGTGGTGTTAGGAAACAAGGCAGAATTTGAACCTGAAATGATATGTAATAGCAAGCCCTGAAGATTATGAGATAGGGTATGACATGAAGGGGCATTTAAGAAAAATAGTCTAGACGTAGACGTCAGAATAGGGAACCAAGCAAAGCTAGGCTCAAAGATGTTGATTAGGAGGCTGCTCCAGTAATTCAATTCTAATGAAGGACTGGAAAAAATATCTTCTTGGTAGTTTGGATTTGGAAGAAGAAGGAATTCAAAGTTAAAAGGAAGGTACAAATTGTCATATTTCCTAATATGCATGTATTAGTCACTTACTGCTGTAGAAATGCTGTGTAACAAATCCCTCCCAAACTTAGTGGCTTACAATAATATGCATTTACTTATCTTGCTTATAAGTCTTTGGGCTGGCCAGGGTGGCTTTGTTTCTGGCTCCAACTTGGTGGGGCTTGGTTTCAGGTTTTGGAATCTGTGCACCAGACTTTGAATTTCAGGCTTCACTTCTACAACATGGGTCTCATGGGGCCCAGACTGAAGGAACAGAGACTACCTAGGACATTCTCTTCTCATGGTCATCATAGGAGGGCAAAAGGCCAAGCCAATTTGCACAAACATATTTAAGACCTCTCTTCAAATTATGTTTCTTTGGTCAAAGTAAGTCACATGGCAAAGCCCAAATCAATGGGGCAGGGAAGTACTTAATGTACCTCAAGGAGAAGGGAGGCTAAGTGAGTATTTTCTGGGCAATAATCCAAACTTTCACAATTGGTATGATTTTTCTGAAATGCATCTGCACATGTCATTAAACTTTTTACTAAATAGGGTTCTTCACAATCTCACATTTCTATCCTTGTTCTGCTGTGTTCTGCACCTATCTTTTATTCTGATCACAATGACCTATTTCCAATTCATCATGAAGTTTCATGCCTTTTTATGACACATTGTTCTTTGTGCCTAAACGCTCCTTCTGTCCTTTCAGTCCCTCAAGTCTAAACCTAAGTGTGAAGGATTTTCTGATTCCCACCCCTTGCAAGGCTGCAATCAATGTTACTTATCTTTATTCCCAGATAGTTTATGTGTAACTCTGTCATAACACCTACTACATTTTAATGCTGTGCCCTGAGGGTTGGACATGTGACTCATTGATCTATATATCCCTTTCATGTGTGGACTGAATGAGACAGATAATGATGGTGCCCTTAGAAAGAATTGGGAACTTGGGAAGCAGAACCAAAGGTTTTCTTTGTTTTGTTTTTATGGTTGTTATTGTGTATGGGGATGAGATGGGAAAATGCAGATTCTTCTGTTTTGGCATGTTTAGGTGTGAGGTGAGGGCAGGACATCCATTAGCTGAAAGTAGGGTCTGGAAAAAAGGTGAGAGATCTAGGTGAGAAAATCCAATTTGGCTACCATCGCATTAAACTTGGATTGAAATCTAGACCATGGCCTTACTGTCTTTTCTGCCTAACTGCAGTCTAAAATCCTGTTTTTGAAAGTTCTGCCAAAAAAGGGGATTGTTTAAAAAGTCTCTTTGTAGTCAATCCATAAATCATATCCAAACCATAGGAAATGTGTGATTGTTCATACTCAGAGGATAAATTATTGTTTTCATTAGCTTTATGTAACCTACCTCCAAAACTTTTATTTCTTAGTATTGGTGAAAAGTTATGAAAACTTTGAATGTTTCTTTAGGAAACAACTTGTCTTTCCAAACAGCTTGCATCAGGAGCAGCTGCACAGTCACTTAAACTAGTTGACTAAGTGCTTTTCAATTTGTATGGGAAGATATTTTTCCTTTGCTTAATAATAATAAAAGAGAAATATGCTTTACTTTCTTAAAGCAGGGACAGTTCAGGATCCCTATCTATATAAGCTATGTAATCTCTGGGTAATTTTATGTGTCTATGGGATACACAGTAAATAATAGTTGATCATCTGACTGCTAGTGTATAAGGATCTCATCTAGAAAGCCCTTGCACGTTCTGCCTTCTGGAGGGGGCTTGGAGGATGGTTACCTGTGGAACTGCCTCACCTACCACATAACTTTATCCTGGG
>NW_016849555.1:0-1651 GCF_001698545.2 Rhinopithecus bieti | reverse complement strand
TTAATGATATTTTTAAAAACCCACTTTATTGTATTTTACCCACTTGAACTGTTTTACCATCTCTGTTCTACCCCCTCTCAGCTCCTACCACATGAAATATTTTCTGTAGATTTTCATAAAGCTTGAATTAATTTGCCCCAATTAATTTTGGCATAGAGTAGAGATGTGAAAAAATCTGTGAAGATTTTGTTACATGGAGGTAAAGTGGTACATAAGCCAAAGAAGCATATCTGTATTTCAACTCTTATTTTAAAATATCCCTACAACAGTGATTGGAATTATGCAGGAGAAACAAAGGTGCAGTGAGTCCAATACGAGGCAATTTTGATATAAATATGCAGCAGTATTTAACAGAAAAAGTTCAATTATAGTACTATTATAATAGTTCAAAGATAGATGATTGGCTTATAGAGAAATTGTCAAACATGAGGCTGAGTTCAGGTTGGTCAGAGCCATCCTCTACTTTCCTGTTTACAGTAGCTGCCTTGGAATATAATTTCCTTGCCCAGAACATACTTCCCTCTCCCTTCCCTTCTTCAGTTTACATTCATATTTTTCCAGACTGAACTCAGGCATCACCCTCCCCAGAAAGTCTTTCCAATCCCTTAAACTAGATTTGGTGTCTTTTCTCTCTGCAACTATAACATCCTCTGGCTACCTTCTTTATCACACTGAATTGCTTTACTCATTTGTGAGTTTTTTCCTTATAAAATTGCATCTTTCATTTCTTGAGGCCCCAGTGCCATAAGATTTTTTTTTGAATGAATGGGTCTTTAATCTGTAAATCTGGGTTTTCTACTTGATACAATTTGTAACTCATTAGGTACATTTAAACAATGAATATGAATCTATTTATAGTCTTTATTTATCTTGTCCAGTGTGAATATTCATGCATTCAGCTACAGAAGTGTTAAAGTACTTCCACTGAAGATGCTGTTCTGGTCTCTATTGATGGGTTATGTAATAAAGGTATCTGTACTGGTTACCTTTCTAAAATCAGAAGAAAGAGGATGAAGTCAGGTATGCACATGACCTTAAGAGTTTCAGATGGAGGCTGGTGTATCTCTCTGCATACACCCCACTCCCTGGCATAACACTTAATGGGTAGGCATTTGCATTAATGAAGGTTGGTTACGTTAGCCATTATAACAAAGACTGAAAGACAACCATATCTATTATATGATTCCTAACACCCCTTCAAGGTGGATCATGTGAAATTGAACTGAATTGAAAGAGAAGGAGCTTCAGTTACCTTTTCTGATGATTTACTTGACAATCACTCAGAAGCCTAATTGAAAATACAAGAAGGTGATCGGTGATAGATAGTTTAAATTAAGAAGGCAGTCAACCTAGAGAAAGAAGGGACTATATAAATGACCATATGTTTCTCAGATGTTTTATGAGTATGGACAAATATTGATTCAGGAAAACAATGATGTCCATGCCATCTCCTCCAACACAGAGTGCCTGAAACAAAGAAACAGACATTGTTAGAAAACAAAACCAATCAAACAATTAAAGAGGAGGGGAGACAGTCATCCTATCTAGTACACTCAGAATATCAATTTTCAATTTTGAATATTTCTTCCCAACTAGAGGCTTGCTAGAATGACTTGACCTGCAAAATTGACATATTTTTATCTTTGTAATT
>NW_016849554.1:0-1603 GCF_001698545.2 Rhinopithecus bieti | reverse complement strand
ATTAAAAAAAAAAAAAAAAAAAAAAATTAGCTGGGCGTGGTGTTGCACAACTGTAATCCCAGCTACTAGGGAGGCTGAGGCAGGATAATCACTTGAACCCGCGAGGTGGAGGTTGCACTGATCCGAGATCGTGCCTCTGCACACTCCAACCTGGGTGACACAGTGAGACTGTCTCAAAAAAAAAAAAAAAAAAGTAAGATCCTACGAAGCTGGGGCTCTGTTCCAGGCCAGCCTCAGGCCTGGCCTCATCCTAATGAAGTCATCCTGGCCTAGTCCCAATCTTGGGACTCTGGTCCCGTGGATTCCCGCAGGGATCCGCAACCAGGCCGACAACTGCCCCAGGGTACCCAACTCAGACCAGAAGGACAGTGATGGCGATGGTATAGGGGATGCCTGTGACAACTGTCCCCAGAAGAGCAACCCGGATCAGGTGAGGACAGGCCAGACTCCAGCTGGGTAAGCCCTCTGGGTGAGCTGCAAGTTGGATTACCCAGCCCACAGCCCAGCTTAGAGCATTTCACACTGTCAGAGAAATGACCTCCCGGTCCGAGCAGCCTGGGGCGGGGATTTCCTTGGGGTCAGGAGGACTTTGGCTATGTGGCTGAGTTGGGTGGGAGGCTTTCTGATTTCCTCTGTCTGATTGTGGACCCCCGTATGCTGCCCCCCCGCAGGGGGATGTGGACCACGACTTTGTGGGAGATGCTTGTGACAGCGATCAAGACCAGTAAGGAGGCCACCACCCGGGGTGGGTGTCCGGGTAGCCCTTGACAAAACTCTCTGGAGAGCTCATTGTCTCTGGATCCCACCTATCCACTCTAGGGACGGAGATGGACATCAGGACTCTCGGGACAACTGTCCCACGGTGCCTAACAGTGCCCAACAGGACTCAGACAACGACGGCCAGGGTGATGCCTGCGACAACGACGACGACAATGACGGAGTCCCTGACAGTCGGGACAACTGCCGCCTGGTGCCCAACCCTGGCCAGGAGGACGTGGACAGTACGGCGGGGGCGGGGCCTGTGGTAGGGGCGGGGCCAGTGGGGGCTCCTGGGGCGGGATCTAGGGTGGGAGGGGCCTGACCTGAGCCCACCGAGGGAGTCTCCCACTTCTCAGGGGACGGCGTGGGCGACGTGTGCCAGGGCGACTTTGATGCAGACAAGGTGGTAGACAAGATCGATGTGTGTCCGGAGAACGCTGAAGTCACCCTCACCGACTTCCGGGCCTTCCAGACAGTCGTGCTGGACCCGGAGGGTGACGCGCAGATTGACCCCAACTGGGTGGTGCTCAACCAGGTGGGAGAGGGGGCCAAGTGGGAGGTGATGGGACCCTAGAACCCCCATAGTGAGGCCTATGCTGAGGACGGGGTGCCTAGGGCTGTCACGGCCAGCCTGAGGCCCTCCTTTCTTTGACCCCATCAGGGAAGGGAGATCGTGCAGACAATGAACAGCGACCCAGGCCTGGCTGTGGGTGAGAAGCGGGGAGCAGCGCAACCCTGCACGGAGTGGGCTCAGGGAGAGGGACCAGAGAAGGGGCGGGCCCGGACTGAGGAAGGGCGGGGCCAGGTGGGGCGGGGTCATGGGGCGGGTCTGGGCAGAGGAGGG
>NW_016849553.1:0-346 GCF_001698545.2 Rhinopithecus bieti | reverse complement strand
ATGAGATACACGGGAGCGCATTGAGGCCTGAAATATCCTCAGATAAAAGCAAGAAAGACTTTCTGAGAAACTGCTTTGTGATGTGTGAATTCATCTCACAGAGTTACACTACATTTTCATGGAGCAGTTTATTAGCACTGTATAAGTGCAACCTGATAAGTGGGTATTTTGGATTGCTTTGAAGCCTATGGTGACAAAGGAAATATCCTCAGATAAAAACTAGAAAGAATCCTTCTGAGAAACTGTTTTTGAATGTGTGAATTCATCTCACAGAGTTACACCACTCTTTCATGGAGGAGTTTGCTAGCACTGTTTTTGTGGAATCTGAGAACTGATGTTTTGGATC
>NW_016849552.1:0-344 GCF_001698545.2 Rhinopithecus bieti | reverse complement strand
TCTCTCTCTCTCTCTCTCTCTCTCTGCTTTGAGGTGTTAATTTACTACCTACTTTCTCTAAAACTTAGCAACAGCTTCCTCAGATAAATGCTAACTTTTTCTATTTACAAAAGCACCATTTAAATCCAACTTTTTTTTAATAGTGAGTTTTATGGGTTCCATGCAGAAAGTTTTAAAATCAAAATCTAAAGTATTTCTGTCTCCCTCTATCTTTATGTGCACATGTATATGTTCTAGGTGGTATCACATATATCTATATGTCAGTACCTATGTTTATATATTGTTTATACATGGTATCAACTTAATATAAAATAAATGAATACTCATCAATTAAGAAAATAATC
>NW_016849550.1:0-317 GCF_001698545.2 Rhinopithecus bieti | reverse complement strand
GGAATGCCAGGTGTGGTGGCTCATATCTGTAATCCAGCACTTTGGGAGGCAGAAGCAGGTGGATTGTTTGAGCCCAGGAGTTTAACAACAGCCTGGGCAACATGGTGAAACCCCATCTTCCTAAAAAAAAATAATAATAATATTACAAAAATTAGCCAGGCATGGTGGCTCATCACTGTAGTCCCAGCTACTCGGGAGGTTGAGGTGGGAGGATCACTTGAGCCCTGGAGATTGAGGTTACAGTGAGCCATGATCACGCCACTGCACTCCAGCCTAGGCTGCCTCAAAAAAAAAAAAAAAAAAAAAAAAAAAAAAAA
>NW_016849549.1:0-858 GCF_001698545.2 Rhinopithecus bieti | reverse complement strand
CCATACACACACAAAGAATTGAGGTTAAAAAAAAATCCAGACTATATAGATGAATATCTATCTGATAGCTGAATGGGGTTGCAATTTCTAAGCTACATAGCAATGGAATAAATCAGAGGAGAATAAAATGAATAATAGTTAACATTTACCTATTTTCACTTCTTTAGACTGGATATCCATATTTTAAAAGTAAATAAACACACCCTTTACCTCATGTTGTACACAAAAAATAACAAAATGGATCATAGAATGAAAGAAATGCTAAAATTATAAAAATTCCAGAAGAAGGCCGAGCACAGTGGCCTGTAATCCCAGCACTTTGGGAGGCCGAGGCAGACAGATCACTTGAGGCCAAGAGTTTGAAACCAGCCTGGCCAACATGGTGAAACCCCTATTAAAAATACAAAAATTAGCCAGGCATGGCGGTACACACCTGTAATCCCAGCTATTCAAATGGCTGAGGCACAAGAATCCCTTGAACCCGGGAGGCAGAGGTTTCAGTGAGCAGAGATCAAGCCACTGCACTCCAGCCTGGGCAACAGAGCAAGACTCTGCCTCAAAAAAAAAAAAAAACTTCCAGAAGAAAACATGGGGAAAATCTTCATAACCTTGGTATTGGCAAAGATTCTTAGGACACAGAAAACAAGAATCACAAAAGGGAAAAAATAACTTGGACTTCAAAATTTAAAAATTCTGCTCTTCAAAAGACATTGTTTTGCTGGGTGTGGTGGCTCATACCTGTAATCCCAGCACACTAGGAGACCAAGGCGGGAGGATCACTTGAGACCAGGAATTCCAGACCAGCCTGGGAAACACAGACAGACCCTATCTCTTCAAAAAAGTTTATTGGCCGAGCGC
>NW_016849548.1:0-1613 GCF_001698545.2 Rhinopithecus bieti | reverse complement strand
AGTGGCTCTCAGCCCAGTGCTTCTCAAACTTTAATGTGCCTAAGAATCACCTGGTGATCTTGTAAAAATGCAAGTTCTGATTTGGCAAGGCTGGGTGGGACTTGGGGTTCAGAATTTCTATCAAGTTCCCCCGTGAGGCTGAGGTTGCTGGTTCCCAGACCACACATGAGTAGCAAGGGTACTTGACAGGTCAAAGTTCGGTCCCTAGGTATATAGTTGCCTTTAATAAAATTAAAGCAAAGTGAGTATTTGTTCCTACCACAGGGTGTAAATTGCTATGCTACATTTTCCTGAGGTTTACAGGAAATTTGTAGTGTAACCCTCACCTCTGACCAGGAGTGAGCCAGCAAATTGTAAAGCCAAATCCCTTTTCATTGTAAATTCCTATGCTGCTATTTACTGAACTGCAAACAGAGTTAAATTCTAAGCAAAATAGGTATATATGAAAAGTACATGTGTGAAAAAAAAAGAAATGTCTGAGGAAGAAAATGATTTTAATTATAAAATGAGTAGAGGTTTACCATGAGAAAATGCAATTGGTGACTAACATTTTAAAGAGACTTTTCATTACATCAAATCTGAAAATTGTTGTCAGCTCCAACAATGGAGTTTTACTTGAAAGGGAATGAGGAAATTTAAAAGGAGGCTGTGATAATGTCTTTACAGTCTTGAATCTGTTGGGGTTCAGAAAACAAAGATGACACTCTGACATGTTGAACTAAAGAAACAGACTCAAGGTTTCTCTGACCACCCCCACCGCATATGTCTCAGTCTTCTCTTTCCCAAAGATGAGGCTGTTCACATTCCCTTATCTAACTAGAAACTGGCCCCACAAAGGAGGAGCACAAATGCCTCCTGATCTCCTCTCTGAAATGTCATTAACCAGAGAACATTAAAATTCATATCACAGAGGAAGAGACTGAAAATTAAACACCATACCTACAGCACAGAACTTCTCCCACCCAATTTTTCCATCTTAGACCATTCAGTTCCCAAAGAGAATCATTTACTATCCCATTGTCTGAGCACTGGGCCCATTCATTTCCCCTAAAATTTATTTAATACCCCTCAAAAATGGCCACATTTCTCCCATGTCCCTCTGCTATGAAGAAGGGTGTGTAAGCATTAGGACCACACTGGGTGGTTAGGTAATCATCCTTGCACCATTCCCCATGCTTCTGTACCCTAAATAAATATACAATGTAGGCTTTTTATGCCTGCTAATCTGTAAATTGTCAGCTTGTTTTCAGAGCAGCTTCAGAGGGTGAAGGGGAAGCCTTCCCTTCTCCCTTACAAACTCAGCTGAGCATAAAGTTTGGAAGGCAAACACCAGAGAGTAATTTTGCGTTTATAAATTGTCCAAGATCTGGAATGAAATAACCCTGTGTTATTGTTATTTATGCTCTGCAAATAACTTTGAGAAAAACTATCGAGGCAAAGCTCAAAAAAGTTTTGAGGTATATACACAGCATTGTTTTTTAAATTTTGTCATATTATATATAAAATGGAAAAATAGCCTGAGAGAATGCACAGCAAAAGCCAACAGTAAGTGTTTCTGGATGACGGGATTGTGTTTACCTTTGATTATTGCTCTTTTAACATTTTTGACAATG
>NW_016849547.1:0-319 GCF_001698545.2 Rhinopithecus bieti | reverse complement strand
TGCACCCAAAATTGTTCAACCCAAAATAAATCTAATAAAGCTGTAGAACACAAAATCAACATACAAGAATCAGTAGCATTTTTGTACTCCAATAGCAAACATTCTGAAAAGGAAATTAAGAAAGCAATCTCATTTAAAATAGCTACAAGAAATATATCTAAGAATAAATTTAGCCAAAGATGTGAAAGATCTACAGAGAGAAAACTATAAAAAGGTGGTTTAAAAAACTGAAGAGGACCCAAAAAAATGAAAAGATAGTCCATGTTCATAGATTCAGATAATATTGTTAAAATGTTTATACTACCAAAATGATCTCCAA
>NW_016849546.1:0-1603 GCF_001698545.2 Rhinopithecus bieti | reverse complement strand
GTCTTGCTCTGTCGCCCAGGCTGGAGTGCAGTGGCGCGGTCTCGGCCCCCTGCAAGCTCCGCCTTCTGGGTTCAAGCCCTTCTCCTGCCTCCGCCTC
Organism: Rhinopithecus bieti; assembly: GCF_001698545.2. Classification (NCBI taxonomy): domain Eukaryota; kingdom Metazoa; phylum Chordata; class Mammalia; order Primates; family Cercopithecidae; genus Rhinopithecus; species Rhinopithecus bieti. The sequence continues at coordinate 1,506 of NW_016849546.1, read as the reverse complement.
CGGAGTAGCTGGGACTACAGGCGCCCGCCACCTCGCCCGGCTAGTTTTTTGTATTTTTTAGTAGAGACGGGGTTTCACCGTTTTAGCCAGGATGGTCTCGATCTCCTGACCTCCTGATCCGCCCCTCTCGGCCTCCCAAAGTGCTGGGATTACAGGCTTGAGCCACCGCGCCCGGCCCACAAAAATTTTTTAAAATGGGGGGTGGGACAGGACAGCATTTGGGAGGCCCCATGAGACAAGGTGAGGGGCTTCAGGTGGTGGATGATGATACTTGCCCTCCCTCCCTCAACAGGGCTGGCCTACTGCAGACACCTGTCCACCGTGAGGACCCACCTGTCAGCCCTGGTCAATCACATGATCGTGTCTCCAGACTTGCCCTGCGATGCTGGACAGGGACTGACAGCTGGGATCTGGGAGCAGTACCTTCAGGACAGCACAGTAAGGCTTAGCCAGGCTTGGTCTGCATTGATGCAGAGGCTCCAGGGGGTCATCTTATTATCTGACAAATAAGCCCAGGACTTGAGCTGATGTGCTTGGATTCTGCATATGCAAATTAGAGTTCCCCTTCTCTTCTTGAGAGTTCCAAGACGTACAGCTCACTTCTGCCCATGAGTTGGGAGATTGAATGGGAGGTAAAACATATGCTCACCTGGAAGGAGTAAAGAACAAATTGGTCTGTAAGCATTTATTATTAAGCATCAGCTGGGCCGGGCATGGTGGCTCACGCCTGTAATCCCAGCACTTTGGGAGGCTGAGGCAGGTGGATCACTTGAGGTCAGGAGTTTGAGACCGGCCTGGCCAACATGGTAAAACCCCATCTCTACTAAAAATACAAAAATGAGCTTGCCATTATGGTTGAGTACACCTAAGACTAAAGTGAAATAGGCTTCTAATATTGGAATGTGAATAGGTGAGAGGGAACAGGCCCCGGGGCCCTTCAGGGCAGCCTTCCCACCGCGCATGTACAGTTAGGACCTGCTGGCCCCGCAGCTTGACTCATTGTAACTGCAAAACCTTTGCCTGAAAATGAAATTTTAGAAAGAAAACAGACGAACTCTACCCCACAATGCATCACATACCTGTTAAACTCATCCTAGTGTGCACAAAAGATATTAGTGTATGATGTAGCAGCTAGAATTGTTCACTTTGGATTAATTTGCTTTAAGTAATTTTTTTTTTTTTTTTTTTTTGAGATGGAGTTTTGCTCTTGTTGCCCAGGCTGGAGTGCAATGGCACAATCTTGGCTCACCGCAACCTCCCCTTCCTGGGTTGAAGCAATTCTCCTGCCTCAGCCTCCCAAGTAGCTGGGATTACAGGCATGTGCCATCATGCTCGGTATTTTAAGTAGAGACGGGGTTTCTCCATGTTGGTCAGGCTGGTCTCAAACTCCCGACCTCAGGTAGTCTGCCCACCTCAGCCTCCCAAAGTGCTGGGATTACAGGTGTGAGCCACTGCACCCAGCCAAGAAATTTTCCTAGAGCTGAGTCAAGATTAATAATTGCCAGA
>NW_016849545.1:5242-7318 GCF_001698545.2 Rhinopithecus bieti | reverse complement strand
TTTCTTGAGCAGTCTGTTAACTGTTGCATTCTTTCTTTAATTTTTAATTATATTTTAAAATCATAAATGTTATATACACATGTTGTGTATAAAATTTTTGAAAGAATTCTGAAATAAAGTATGCTACATATATTTCTATAGCTTCTTTCCCACCATCCTCCATAGTACACTAGAAGCATCTTATTTCTGATTTTTTTTTTTTTTTTTGGAGACAGAGTCTTGCTCTGTCGCCCAGGCTGGTGTGCAGTGGCACAATCTCAGCTCAGTGCAAGCTCCGCCTCCCGGGTTCATGCCATTCTCCTGAGTCAGCCTCCTGAGTAGCTGGGACTACAGGCGCCCGCCACCACGACCGGCTAATTTTTTGTATTTTTAGTAGAGGCGGGGTTTCACCGTGGTCTCGATCTCTTGACCTCGTGATCCGCCCGCCTCGGCCTCCCAAAGTGCTGGGATTACAGGCGGGAGCCACCGCGCCCGGCTTCTGATATTTTTTATCAAAGATAATAGACATAGCCATTCATGTTGATTTTCAGCCATCTATATACCTAATAATTTAAATTTCTTAGAAACGTTCCTTTTCAAAAAGTTAAAATGAGTGAACTTCTGTAGAATTACAATACTTTAACTTGTTTGATTCAGTGTTTTTTTGTTTTGTTTTTTAGAGACAGGGTCTTGCTCTGTCACCCAGGCTGGAGTGCAGTGGTGTGATCACGGCTCACACTCCAGCCTTGCCCTCCCAGGCTCAATCCATCTTCCCACCTCAGCCTCCTAAGTAGCTGGGACTATAGCTACTGTAGTCCCACCATGTCCGGCTAATTTTTTTTTCTTTCGGTTTTTTTTGTAGAGATGAGGTCTCATGTTGCCCAGGCTAGTCTCAAACACCTGGGCTCAAGTGATCCACCCACTTCAGCCTCCCAAAGTGCTGGGATTACAGGTGTGAGCCACCACACCCAGCCTGATTCAGGGTTATTTTGTTAAAACACACGAGTTATTTTCCAAGAACAATCTGATATTATATAAAGAGCAATTGAAATCAATGTGCTTTTGAAACTTGAATTTTAACAATTTAGTATCTTTTTCTCTCAAAAAGAAGTAATACCTCTTAGACATCAGACTTCTGGAAGCTTTCAGCACAACAGAAAACCAAAAAGAGGATCTGTGTGCTTCAACTATCCAGTCTTCTTAGTTTTTTTTCCTCTGGCAGTGGTCCTATAATTTGAATTTATATATAATGGTAAAAACCTAGATTATATATTACAGTAGACTAGAAGCATATTGGGAGAGAAAAACCTGCCAGGGGCCAGGAATTTAAATGCAGTTGCAAGGGAAGAATTCACAGCGTTTACCCTGGGGTACTGTGGTTGATGGGCCTTAATAATGATTATGATTATTGAAAATATTTTGTTAGGCTTATTTTATTCTTTAAGGATAAGAAAAAGAAAATGAACATTACATTTTAGTAAGATTTTTTTTTCCCCAGTGATTGCAATTAAAGATCTTTGACACTTAGATTTTAGTTATTTGGGAAAACCACTTGCATTGCCTTATATGGTGTTCAGTACATGGTGGATGAAGCATTCTTGATGGATGTGATATAAGTGAGACATTAGTATATTTTGATGTAATGTTGTGACTTAATATTACTATGAAATATAAGCAAAGTATTATATTATCTGTGATTTTTAACTCTAAGCTCTTAGCTTGCTGCCCCTTTACTTTCTATATCAGTTTTCATTATTTTGTCTTCCTCTTCTGTTAGCATCCATGTGACATGATTCTCTTAAATGTTAGTTTACCTTCTGCATTCACTTTTAAGTTTACCTGCCATTTATCTTTGATAGATTTTGGTAGATGGTGATTAAATAAGCTTGATTTTTTTTTTTTTTCCTTTAACACGAATTTGTGAAACTTTACAACTTTATAAAAGTATGAGCATAAATTTTGGTACTGTTAATATGCTTAGAATTATGACGTTACTAAAAGCACCTGTTACTGCTTATTTCTTAGGAGTAGTGAAGAAGTTCTTACTGCAGAAGATTGTGAAAATGTCTATCACCTGGTTTATTCAGCTCACCGGCC
>NW_016849545.1:0-841 GCF_001698545.2 Rhinopithecus bieti | reverse complement strand
TTGCACCACTTCCCAACAGCCTGGGCGAGAGTGAGACTCTGTCTCTGCCCCACCAAATATATAAAATTTATTATAAATATATAAAAATATTTAAAAATATATATATTTCATATTAATGTTTTAATGATAATTGTTAATGTGTAATGATGCTACCTAACACATCTTTCTTATAGCAAGCAGACTAAGGCAGTTTCTTCTCTGTCCTTTCATCTATTTGGCCTCAAAAAATAGACAGCTGTTTGAGAGTTTGTGGATGGTATCAATAAAGTTTCCATTCTTTTGAGTTAAGGCTAGTGTGCTTATTGTCTAAGACCATGTTGCTCTTTTTAAATTTTAGTTACATGAGCATGCAGCATACCTTGTGGATAGCATGTGGGACTGTGCTACTGAGCTGCTGAAAGACTGGGAATGTATGAATAGCTTGTTGCTGGAAGAGCCACTTAGTGGAGAGGAAGGTAAGGATGTTTAATTATGATATTTTGTTTAGACAGTTTTGTAAGTAGATTTTACTCATTCCATTTGTTTATCCTTTTAGTCAAGACAATTTGATAGAAAGTCTTACTTGGTGCATAGTTTTGTTTTCATGTAAATATTATGCTATGTAAAAAGATGTAATTGCTGTCAGCATTCTTTATTTTTTTTAATCTGGGTTATTTTCTTTACCCAAATGTATGAATCTGTGGTGGATAGATTTGGGATGCTGAGGGTTTTAGGAAGGTTGTCTTTTCTGTGATACAGTAATGGGATTTTCTTTAGTACCTTAGGGCAGGTTCTGTTTACAGGCAGAAGAAACTGTTATGTAATAATGCAAGTAGCGTATAGGGAGAAGAAATAGGCTCTT
>NW_016849544.1:0-764 GCF_001698545.2 Rhinopithecus bieti | reverse complement strand
AAAAGAATCCAGGGAACAACAGAGTTGTGAAGTTCCAGCTAGGGAAGGTGTAGTGACTAGCATCCAGATATGCATCGTTTCTCTCCTTCTGGATGAACCTTCAGAATCGTTACTCATCACATCAGCCACCTGAGAGCAATTCAATAGCTGTGCAGAAGAGTTTCATTAAGGTTTCCACAGAGTTTGCATTGACTTTCCTTGTCTCTTGGCTCTCGTAACTCTGCAACTTTCTTGTTCGGGGATAATAAGACCATGTCACGCCTCTCCTCAAAGGTAAATTGGTTTTTGCTTGTGATCATGTTCATGAATATCTTATTTTACTCATTTGGGGATTGTGATAATGCATGCTATGTAAGGCATGAAGCCCTTACATAACATAAAAGCAACAAAACTTGGAAAAATGAATACTTACAGTGTGGAATGGATCACACTCCCACTAATTCATGCATGCATTCAACAAATATTTATTGAGTGCAAATCATATACCAGATGCCAGATATTCTAGGCTCTGGAGATACAACGGTGGAAAAGTAGATGGAGTCCATGCCCCCATGTAGCTTACATTCTAGTGGGTCACTAACGTAATTCCTTCCCAAAGAAGGCTTCTGCCTGAGTCATCAGCAATGCCCCAGGGCCTGACTGCCTCTCACAGCCTGTGAGTAGGGCATTTATTATATGGCCTAGAAAATAGACTATTTTTTTCAGCAGGCAGTAATGAGCTTCATTTTTTTTTCTTTTCTTTTTTTTTTTTTTTTTTTTTTGAG
>NW_016849543.1:0-1428 GCF_001698545.2 Rhinopithecus bieti | reverse complement strand
CCCGGCCACCAGGCAATATTTTAGGCCTACTGTACATCTGCATTTTGAGCTTCCAATACGGATAAGTGAAAAGCAGCTAGGTTTAGGTTGAAAACAACAACCCACTGGTGTACACATTTTAGCAAATTCTTCTGAAAGTCAAACATGTTATAGATAAAAAGTTACAGAGAACTACCAACTGTCAGAAATAGCTGCCAAACAGCAACTTAGAAGTCAGCAGAAGGAATTTTAGTTCAAGAAACCTAAAAGGCTGAAAATCTTACCTACCCTATAGCTACCACAAATAACACTGTTTCCAGTCATGATCAGGAATCATACATTAAGACATAACTGCAAATTGTGCTATACTGTACTGTATTTAAAGGAAGTGAAATATGATCCCCATCCTAGAACTTTCCATAAAAATGAGTCTAAAAAACCATTAAAAATTTATCTTAACCCAGGCCCAGTGGCTCACGCCTGTAATCCCAGCACTTTGGGAGGCTGAGGCCGGCGGATCACGAGGCCAGAAGTTCAAAACTAGCCTGACCAACATAGTGAAACCCTATGGCTACTAAAAATACAAAATTAGCCGGCCACGGTGGTGCATGCCTGTAATCCCAGGTACTCAGGAGGCTGAGGCAGAGGAAGCGCCTGAACCTGGGAGGCGGAGGTTGCAGTGAACCAAGATGGAGCCACTGCACTCCAGACTGGGTGACAGAGTGTGACTCCATCTCAAAAAAAAAAGTCTGGGCGTGGTGGCTCACGCCTGTAATCCCAGCACTTTGGTAGGCCGAGGCAGGCAGATCACCTGAGGACAGGAGTTCCAGACCACCTCGACCAACATGGAGAAACCCTGTCTCTACTATAAAATACAAAATTAGCTGGCGTGATGGCACATGCCTGCAATCCCAGCTACTCTGGAGGCTGAGGCAGGAGAATCGCTTGAACCGGGGAGGTAGAGGTTGTGGTGAGTTGAGATCCCACCATTGCACACCAGTCTGGGCAACAAGAGTGAAACTTCGTCTCAAAAAAAAAAAAAAAAAATTAGGCCGGGGCAGTGGCTCATGCCTGTAATCCCACCACTTTGGGGGGCCAAGGCGGGCGGATCACGAGATCAGGAGATCGAGACCACCCTGGCTAACATCGTGAAACCCCGTATCCACTAAAAATACAAAAATTATCTGGGTGTGGTGGCGCCCGCATGTAGTCGCAGCTACTTGGCAGGCTGAGGCAGGAGAATCGCTTGTACCTGGGAGGTGAAGGTTGCAGTGAGCCGAGATCACACCATTGCACACACTCCAGCCTGGGCAACAGAGTGAGACTCCATCTAAAAAAAAAAAAAAAAAAAAAAAACAACTAATCTAACAGGAAACAGGAAAAAAGCAATGAAAAGCTAGAAAACATACAATAGTTGACTGAAAATAAAAATTTAGCATTTTCATTGTT
>NW_016849542.1:0-757 GCF_001698545.2 Rhinopithecus bieti | reverse complement strand
ATGAGGCTTATACTGAAAAGGGCATATCCTCAGATAAAACAAGAAAGAAGCTTTCTGAAAACTGCTTTGTGATGTGTGAATTTATCACACCAAGTTACACTGTTCTTTTCATTGAACAGTTTGCTAATGCTGTTTTCTTGGAATCTGCAATGGTATATTATGGAGTGCATTGAATCTAATGGTGACAAAAGAAATATCCTCAGACAAAACTAGAAAGTAGCTTTCTGAGAAACTGCTTTCAATTTGTGAATTCATCTCACACAGTTACTTGATTCTTCTAATATATCAGTTTGTTAGAACAGTTTTGGGGAATCTGAGAAGAGATATTTGGGGTAACATTGAAGCCTATGGTGAAAAGGAAATATCCTCAGAAAAAAAATTGAAAGAAGCTTTCTGAGAAAGTTATTTGTGATATGTGAACTCATCTCACATAGCTACACCTTCCTTTCCATGGAGCAGTTTGCTAATCACTGTTTTCGTGGAACCTGCAAAGGGAAATTTTGGAGTGCACTGAGGCCTATGGTGAAAAGGAGATCTTGTCAGATAAAACTAGAAGGAAGCTTTCTGAGAAACTTCTTTGTTACGTGTGAATTAATCTCAAAGAGTTACACATTTCTTTTGATGGAGCAGGTTGCTAACACTGTTTTCGTGTAATATGCAAGGGGATATTTGGGGTTACGTTGAGGCCTATGGTGAAAAACTAATTATCCTCAGATATACACTAGAAAGAAGCTTTCTTAGAAACTGCTTTGTGATG
>NW_016849541.1:0-319 GCF_001698545.2 Rhinopithecus bieti | reverse complement strand
AGATATATACTATATATATACACACACATACACATATATACTATATATACACACACATACACATATATACTATATATACACACACACACATATATACTATACATACACACACACACATATATACTACATATATACACACACATACACATATATACTATATATACACACACACATACACATATATAATATATACACACACATACACATATATTCTATATATATACACACACACACATATATACTATATGTATACACACACATACACATATACTATATGTATACACACACATACACATATATACTATATATACACACACAT
>NW_016849540.1:0-1428 GCF_001698545.2 Rhinopithecus bieti | reverse complement strand
AATGATTTATAATCCTCTGGGTATATATCCAGTAATGGGATTGCTGGGTCAAATGGTATTTCTAGTTCTAGATCCTTGAGGAATCACCACACTGTCTTCCACAATGGTTGAACTAGTTTACACTCCCTACAGTGTAAAACCTTTCCTATTTCTCCACATCCTCTCCAGCATCTGTTGTTTCCTGATTTTTTAATGATCACCATTCTAACAGGTGTGAGATGGTAGCTCATTGTGGTTTTGATTTGCATTTCTCTGATGACCAGTGATGATGAGCGTTTTTTCGTGTGTCTGTTGGCTGCATAAATGTCTTCTTTTGAGAAGTGTCTGTTCATATACTTTGCCCAGTTTTGTGGGGTTGTTTGACTTTTTCTTGTAAATTTGTTCAAGTTCTTTGTAGATTCTGGATATTAGCCCTTTGTCAGATAGGTAGATTGCAAAAATTTTCTCCCATTCTGTAGGTTGAGACAGAGTCTCATTCTGTCACCCAGGCTGGAGTGCAGTGGTGTGATCTTGGCTTACTATAAGCTCTGCCTCCTGGATTCATGCCATTCTCCTGCCTCAGCCTCCCTAGTATCTGGGACTACAGGCGCCTGCCACCATGCCTGGCTGATTTTTTTTTTTTTTTTTTTTTTTGTATTTTTAGTAGGGACAGAGTTTCACCATGTTAGACAGGATGGTCTCGATCTCCTGACCTCGTGATCCGCCCATCTCGGCCTCCCAAAGTGCTGGGATTACAGGTGTGAGCCACCGTGCCTGGCTCAAAATCTGTTCTATCTTGAAATATATACTACATTGTTATTTGCTGTAGTCACCATACTTTGTATAGAACTTATTCATAGGATTCATTTTTATATTAAAACTGTGAACTTGTTATCTGCTTTTTGACTTAATTTGGAATCATAGAGCATGTATCCCAGGCTCTAAGATTCTAAATTAACTTCAAAAGAGTTAACTGGAATGATTTGCCTTTAAATCTTTCATTTACTTGTTGCTATCTTATAGAGGTGGATTTCACTGCTTGTGCATTTTTGGAAAATAGTCCATCTCATCATTATATTTATTTGTGGTTCTCGTCTAATTTTAATAAATAGCTCAACACTGGTGTTATGAAAATATTTGAAACTTTTTAAAGGTATAATTGCCTCTTAGGTTAGATATATTTTGTTGGAATAATTTAGTTATAGCATATGGTATTAAGTCTGTTACTTAGTAGTTAACATTATTATTATTATTATTATTATTATTATTATTTTACTAATGAGGGTAGTACTGTCTTGAGTTGCAGATATGAACTTTGTCATAGCACAGTATAATACATTTATTTGTATTTGTGAGTATTATAAACAGCATTTAATGTCAATGTCAATGAATATGGTTTTTTAATACTGCTTGTTTTATCTTTAAGTTGCAGCAACATTCGTTGAAGAA
>NW_016849539.1:0-1604 GCF_001698545.2 Rhinopithecus bieti | reverse complement strand
AAAGGTAAGTTGCAGACATCAAGACACTTCATCTCTAAATACTTAAGCATATATTTCTTCAGAACAAAGTCATTTTCAACATAAGCATAGTGCTAATATCTACCCAAGAAATCAAACAAAAACTCTCCGTTTCCCCTGCCCCTCCCCAGCTCTTGGCAGCTACCACTCTACTTTCTATTTTGTTTTTTTAGAAATAGGGATCGGGTCTTGCTCTGTTGCCCAGGCTGGTCTCAAACTCCTAGGTTCAAATGATCCTCCCACTGTGGCCTCCCAAAGTGTTGAGATTACAGGCATGAGCCGGCATGCCTGTAGTTTTATACTTTCAAGTGTTTTTTGGGGAGAGGAGAGGGTCAAATCTGTTCTTTGGTCTTCCTGTAATTGGATATTTGTATCTTTCTCAAGTTTGGGAAAGTTTTCTGTTATTATTATTAATTTTTTGGAGACAAAGTCTCACTCTGTTGCCCACGCTGTCCTGCAGTAGCACAATAACAGCTCACTGTAGCTGTAAACTCTTGAACTCAAGTGATCCTCCCTGCCTCAGCCCCCAAGTAGCTGGGATTACAGGTGTGCACCACCTGTAATGCCTGGCTAATTTTTTATCTTATTTTTTGTAGAGACAAGGTCTCACTATGTTGCCCAGGCTGGTCTTGAACTCCTGGCCTCAAGCAACCCTCCTGCCTCGGCCTCCCAAAGCATTGGAACTACTGGCATGAGCTACCATACCAGCCTGTTATTACTTCTTTGAATAAGCTTTCTTCTACCCCTTGCCCTTGCTCAACTCCCTCTTGAACACCAGTAATTCTTAGATTTGGTCTATTGAGGTAGTTTTCTACATCTTGTAGGTGATCGTCACTCTTTTTCATTCCTTTTACTCTTCTCATTATGTATTTTCAAATAGACTATCTTCATGGCCCATTGTGGTGGATCACACCTATAATCCCAGCACTTTGAGAGGCCAAGGCAGGCGGAATGCTAGAGCTTAGAAGTTCGAGACCAGTTTGGCCAACATTGCAAAACCCCGTCTCTACTAAAAATACAAAAAAAATTGGCCACGCACGGTCCGTGGCTCACGCATGTAATCTTAGTACTTTGAGAGGCTGAGGCAGGCAGATCACCTGAGGTCAGGAGTTCAAGACTAGCCTGGCCAACATGGAGAAACCCCATCTCTACTAAAAATACAAAAATTAGCTGGGCGTGGTGGCGGGCGCCTGTAATCCCAGCTACTCAGGAGGCTGAAGCAGGAGAATTGCTGGAACCCAGGAGGTGGCAGTTGCAGTGAGCTAAGATTGCACCACTGCACTCCAGCCTGGGCAACGAGAGCAAAACTCTGTCTCAAAAAAAAAAAAAAAAAAAAAAACAAAAAAAAATTAGCCAAGTATGGTGGCACACACCTGTAATCCCAGTTACTGGGGTGGCTGAGGTAGGAGAACTGCTGGAACCTGGGAAGTGGAGGTTGCAGTGAGCTGAGATTGCACCACTGCACTCCATCTTGGGTGACAGAGTGAGACTTTCTCTCAAACAAAACAAAACAAAACAAAACACCTAGAAACAACCTGAAAGTCCATCAGCGGAATGGTGGATAAACACATTATGGTATCTTTTTT